>NC_041399.2:138047848-138172848 GCF_900747795.2 Erpetoichthys calabaricus
TCCAGTTACTCTGCACTAAAGGTATCTAGCTGTAGTATTTGTAATGCATCAAACAAACTCATTAGATTGTGTCTTCTCATCTTTAAAGTGAGTAGAATATTAGGACTTACAATACTCTCTAAATATGTGAGTTATATTTTTGTGGACAATGATTTTATCTACGTCTGTGTTGGTAATTAATGCTATTGCATTTCGGACTTCCAGCTTGTGGATTTGTTGAGCTAAGATCTTATTAGCCTTGTCTGCTTGTTCATAGTAATGATGTCATGATTTAAAGATGAGCTTTTCCATTTCTTTTGTTTTTTCTAGAGGTTAAATTATGATTGCAAAACCTGTCTTTTCATATAAACTGCCTCATTGTGACACCTGGCATATTCTTGATCTATTACTGTAATTTTGCTGATCAACTCTGATTAATTCTTGGTTTCCAATTTATTTTTGTGGGAAAGATATGAAATAATCTGTCCTCTTAAAAATGCCTTCAGTTTCCCAGAGTATTCTTGCCAAAACCTCTCAGGATACATTCTCTATAAAAGCAATCAATTTGCTTGGACATGAATTCTGTACAGTTCTCATCCGTTAATGATAGGGCATAGTGATTTAGAGGTGCTGATTCTTATCCCTGCCACACTTGTTCGCAAACCATCCCAATGCATGCTGGAGTTCACAGACTGAAGAAGCCAACAGAACTACTGTATGTCATTTGCTAAAAGCAGTGACACAATTCTAAGGCCACCAAGCTGGAGCCCCTCACCCCCGGCTTCATCTTGTTATCCTGTCCGTGAAAATCACAAACAGGATAGGAGACAAAGCACAGCCCTGGTGGAGTCTCACACCCACTGAAAATGGTGCTAATGTTTTTTGAGGTTCCATGACTGGGCTGAGTCTCCTTTCTAGAAGCCTGATGTAAGCTTTTCCAGGGAGGCTGAGTAGTGTAAACCAAACCCCCAGTCTGCCACTCCAGGCAAAGAGCTCCCAATGACCACACAACATTGAAAAGGCATAACAGCCTGACAATGTCCAGACCCTTCAGCATTTCTGGGCGGATATCATCCACCCTTGGGGTAGTTGCTTAACTACCTCATTAACCACCCTCAGGGAAATGGGCATTGATCCCCCTTCAGTTTCCAGCTCTGCTTTCAGGAGCTTCTAAAAGTGTTCCTTCCATCACCAGACAACATCCTCTGTCCGGGTCAGCACTTCTCCACCCTTGCTGAAAACAGCCTGGGTAAAGCCCTGTTTTCCCTTTCTGAATTGCCTGATGGTTTGCCAGAACCTCTTTGAGCGCGATCAATAGTTGTTTTCCATGTTTTCTCCAAACTCCTCCAACACCTGTTTTCAGCCTGATGGCATCCCTTGCCTCTGTTGTCCACCATTAGGACCTTTGATCAATAAATCGAGAGGCAATTGTGACCTTCAGGCCGCAGCTCTTTGTAGCCACATGGAGGTTTTGAACAAGGTTCATTTTTACTCTATGTCTCCAGCCTCCCCCTAGGACAACTCCAGAGTAAAGGAGAGTCCAGCCTCTTTCGAGGGGTTTGGTTCCACAACCAAGCAAGTGGATGGACATGAGTCCAGTTATATCTAATTGGTTATGCTCTGCCTCACCCAGCAACTCCAGATCCTTCCCACCAAGAGAGGCAACATTCGATTTCCTTAAGAGTCAGTTTGTGCGTCTGGGTTCCAGTCCGCTAAGGCCTTTGCCTTCGACCGCTGCCCAGGTCACATTGCATCCAGCACCTATTCCTTCTGCAGGTGATGGGCCTGTCACAGGAGGGCAGCACCGTGGCAGGCCCGGCCAGAGGGTGCTTGGCTTCAGGAGAACCCCCGGTGTCCCCATACTGGGATACTCTTTTTAAATTTGTGACTTTGCTTCATTAGGGGGTTTGAATCGCTGTTTGCCAGACCCCCTGGGACTAATTTGCCTTAGGAGGCCCTACCAGGAGCTTTTTCTTCGGACAACATAGCTCCCAGGCTCACGGGCACACAAACCTCTCCACCAAAATTAGGTGGCAATTCCCAGAGAAGGAGAGGGGTAGAACATTGTATACTTTGCAGTGAAGCTGACAAATGGTGGGTAGATAGCAATATAGTTTTTTGTTTTGTTCATTTTTTAAACTAAATTGCAATGCATGTGGCACACAGTGTTTCACAGGAATTGCTCAGAAAACACATTATTAATAGCAGATATGAATATTGTCACTGAGTATCAAGGGGTATGATGCATCTACCAACATTATACTGTAAACGTTATTTTCATGAAATGTCATTCAGTTTTGATCTAGACTTTCAGCATGCTTCTAGAAACATATGGTTAAAATTCTAAGGTCCTGTGCCCCAGAATTCAGTGTGTTTGATCAAAATGTTAACATACTGTATGGCACCACCATTTTAAGAACAGAGTATGTTAAAGAATGACCATGTTTATCCAGGTGTTCCCCAGTTACAGATAAATGCAAGACAAAAATGTAAGTAAAGGGTTTACCGAGTTGTACTGGCACTGCCACCTACAGTTATTATCTGATGTATGTACTGCATTTTCCCTTTTTTTTTTTTGCTGGGCAGAAGGTTTTTGACTGTACATGTGCATAAAATGCAGAATAACAGCATTAAGGATATTTTAATCAGTTCCTGTCTGTTATTACAACATAAAATGTGTTTTTTTTCTAAAGAAAAAATAAGAAAATTAATGGAGTATAAATGTTTGTCATTTTCCTAATTCAGGTACTACGTGAATCAAAATCTCTAGTGAGAAATGCCATGAAGGGAGCACTTGAACAGGCCAATGAAAAGGAATGTGAAGTTCTAAAGAGAGTTTGGGGTTCTGCCCAGGGAATGGACTCCATACTGAAATATTTGCAGAAGAAGATTGATGAGTTTTAAGTGAAGACTACAGTGACACTGGAATGGCCTTGCTCACCAGAATGCCAGTATAGCTTACAGATGCCCTTAGCTATTGACTACATGTGGAGGGCATTTCTGAGTAAGCTTAGGAATTCAACCATACCATTTTGGTAACTTATACTGTGCATTGTGGTTTTGTGCAGTGAGGAATTGTACTGTACTACATTATATGGAAAAAGGGAGAGACAGAGGGTCAGACAGATATGTATTTTCTCTTTGGTTGTCTAGAATAATGTATATTTTTTATTAGATCCAAAAGCAAAACTTGCTTACAGTTGCAAAATAGATGAAATGATTAAATGAAACGGGTAACAACCAGTCCTATTCCTGCTCAGTTACTGATATGGTTGGAATTTAGCTGCTGGCATTTTTGCTTTGAAAAGGTAAAGATGCAACAATTTATGAAATGTATTTTAAGTCCATTTGTTGGATAACTGTTTTGTTACATCAACTATTTGCAAATATGAACATATACAGTATGAGTCATATGCTAATTATGTGACGTTCTGGCAAGGTTCAACAACAGCTGTATCCAACAAGTATGAAGGCCTATGTGGCAGTATTAGATACATGGGGTTGACTCTGCATAACTAAATTATATCTAGTTTTAGATTTCTGTTTGTCTAATTTTATCTATTGCATTATTTTTGCTGATGGGTGAAAAATGAAACATGAAAACAATATACAAAAATGTATTGAGGTTGAATGGTATGTTACACCAAAATACTTTGTTTATAACTGTCAGATTTTTTTTAGTTTCACTAGAGTATATTTTTAATTTAATAACTTAAAAAATATTGCCACACTATTCAAAGTCTCTTTCCAAAAAAAAAAAAAAAAACTACCCTATTCTGCTGAAAAGATTATGCTGGTTTTACTTTCTATATAACACATAATTCATTCATATGGTGTCAAGACCCCCACCCCCTTGTATATAAAACTACTTAGCATTCCTGTCAGGAGTGGGTACTGATTCTTGACCACAGGTTGGAAAACACCTGGGCATCTGCTTTGTTATCTTCCTTGAATGTATGAGAAGGGGTAAAATGAAACTGAACTTTATTTTTGTACAGTTTTGGCATTTATATGCAGTCGATTTGCCTCCTCCTTCTCCCATCTGAGAACTGTATAGTCTGTAACTCTGCCTTCACTCTGAACTCTTGGTACAGTATTTTTGCATCTGTGGGACCTATTTTTTGTTGAGTAGTTTGAAATATATATATAAACTGTACAATCTGTATAGTTTTATAGATTACTAAAATATTGAGCTGTGAAAAACTGGTTAAAATAAAATTAATATTTCATACACTATTCAGAAGTGCATTTCTAACAGTTGGAGTTTAAGTCTGTTTGTGCCATTCAGCTTTTGAAGTGTTTCCCTTGAGACAGTTGAAATGTTCAGCTCTTGTGCCTACAACATAAACCAAAGAAAGGTAAGTCAGTATTTTTACTACCTAGTAAACTTCTGAGTTGGCAGTACAATCTTTATCCTGGTGTGAAAAACAATTTGGGTTGGCAAATATTTTGCAAACACAAATCAAGGGGAATCAGAATATTGCCAGCCTTTTGAGAAAATGTGTAGACTACTCCACCAATGCTCTGCAACTTATTAGAAAATTTAACAGACATTTTTTCTGGTCAGGGCACTGCTCTGCAAACTCTTTTCACTGTGCCAGATATTTATTTTTTCCTTGTGCTTGAGCTATTCATTACTTCCTAATCAGGTTATAACCATTTTTTTTAACTGACGTTTCTAATAGCCTCTTTGAAGAATATGCCTTCAAGTAGATGTAATGTTGCAAGCAATGTGCACCATCTACAACAGATGGCAAAGAAGGCAGCACAGAGAAGCATTGAAGAGAGCTGGAAATTAGGAGACTGCATTGAACAACTGCAGACAAAATGAAAAAGTATGTTTTAACAATTACATTCATCTATTTTTGTGACTCCTCTTTGTGGCGGGGTAGGCTAGTGCAGGGACTGCGACAACAGGCCTGGAGGGCCATAGTAGCTACAGGTTTTGGTTCCAACTCTGCTTGTTGATGTCATCACATTTTTATTTTTATTCCTAGACATAGAACAGACTTTTGCTAATGGTTGCTTTTAGGAAATTACAAAACATTCTTTTGTTAACAGTTGTTGTCACCCTGCTTTAAATATTCTTGTTTACACACACACTTATTAGTCAATTGCTTATATCAGCATATCCATATCAGTGCATTGGTAATACATATATTGTAGCATTGTTTTGTATATTGTAGCTTCCACATAAGTCAGTTATTGCTGTTGAAATGCGTATTGCTCAAGCAACATTTCTGTGCTTTATTTTAGTTGTCTTGGTTGTTATGATTCCCCCCTTAATTTCTTAGTCTTAAACAGCCGCATTCACTGTTTTTAATTACTCCTTTTTGGCAATAACGTGAAAATGACAAAGAAACCAACAGTTCGCCACCTAACCTGTTCCCATTTATACCTGTGAGCATTTATGTGGTTATATGGGTTAGAGACGGTGGCACTGACCAGAAAGCAGGAGACAGAGCTGGAGGTGGCAGAGTTAAAGATGCTAAGATTTGCATTGGGTGTGAAGAGGATGGATAGGATTAGAAATGAGGACATTACAGGGTCAGCTCAGGTTGGACGGTTGGAAGACAAAGTCAGAGAGGTGAGATTGCGTTGATTTGGACATGTGCAGAGGAGAGATGCTGAGTATATTGGGAGAAGGATTCTAAGGATAGAGCTGCCACGGAAGAGGAAAAGAGGAAGGCCTAAGAGAAGGTTTATGGATGAGGTGAGATAGGACATGCAGGTGATGGGTGTAACAGAGCAAGATGCAGAGGACAGAAAGATATGGAAGAAGATGATCTGCTGTGGCAACCCTTAACAGGAGCAGCCTAAAGAAGAAGAAAAGTAAATTATTTGGAAAGAAAAACTGAAGAGAAAAAGTCAAGGACTTAAAATGACTAATCCACTTCAGGCCACAAATCATTTGGATGATATCCTAGGAAGGAAAAACAAATCTATGAATAAAGGATGCCCTGACATGACAAAATGAAAACAATAAAAAAACATAAAACTAAATAAGATCTGTTATTGAGATGAACTGGAACAAAAACATTCAGCCATTACTCCACTCCAGGACTAACTTTGCAGACCCCCTGGTCTATTGGATGTAGCAGGGAGGGGTGCTCAGCTCTACTCCTCAGGGCCAAACTGCTTTCATCTTTTCACTGGAATGATGACTAAAGTGGACTGATTTGTGTTTGGTAGTCAACTGCAGGTTCAATTAATGTTCCCTTTTGCTGTGTTTCCAGACGAATTTAAAATACCCCTACAGTTTGTGCGTTGCTTTGGATACATTTAGTACATTAAGTCAGTTTAATTTTAAAGATGCTTTTTCATTTTAAAGATAATTTATAAAGTACATTACTTAAAGAGAATAAGTAGAAGTTTCAATTAATATTTTATTCTGATGAGGATTTACTGTAGATTAGTGGTGTTCAGATCAAGTGGCTGCTGTTTGATTACTCAATTGGTGATCATTAAATTAGTCGATTTAAAAAAATTTTTTTTTTTGCAGTACCTGCTTTTCCAGGCTTTCCAGCAATTTATTATAATAATAATAATTATTATTTTTTTATAGTTGCTCTTCACATGAAATTTTAACTGTAGTTAAGAAATAGCATGTGTCATTTTATTGACGGATTATCCTGGAGAGTGGACAGTCAAACTTTTGGAGAGAGTAAAAGTAGGAATATTGGCTTTTACATTTAAAAAGTCGAGTAATAAACTGAGAAAAGGGAATTGGAGGAGTCTAACTGTGCATGGAGAGGATCAGCAGAGGGCAAGAAAACAGAGCATATTTTGTCAGAAATTAAAAGAGAATGAGTTCAGAGCTTTTCACTTTGTTCTATAATTCACTCCTTGCCTGAGTGTGGACAGCAGGTCAGCTTCTGTTCAGTGTAGTTGCTACATTTTTAATTGGAAAAAGAACAGATAAAGAGATTTTTCTCTTACTGCGTAGTAAAAAACTTGTTAGCTTAAGAACCAACTGTCTTCATTTTATTTGTAAACTTGTTAAGCATGTTAGCCTTGTATCATCTTGATAAACATTCTATTAGAATTGTGGCTTGTATTTATGACAAAAAACTTTATTTTCTTTTATGGCATGTGTATTATGGGTAAGTATTTCTGTACATGTTTTATTAGTTTTAAAAAGTATGTTTTGTGGGGATTTTATTCATTTTAGTGTTATTTACTGTCACTGAACAGCCTACAGAATTTCATTTTGTTAATAAAAATGAACAGGTACCACCTGTGGTCTGCAGATTAATTATAAAAATACCACTTTAATATAGAACATAAGGCTTCTACATTGCTGGTTATGCAAGAACTTAGTGATGATTTTTTTCTATAATAATAGAGAAAACTAAATTCATAATAAGTCGGAGATTGGTATCGGCTCCAGAAAACAATTGGAGGATCCCTAATTTTTTCATGTCTGTAGCAGCTTAATATAAATTATGCATCCATCCATTTCATGAACCCACTTTTTAGATTAAAGTTACTGTGAGCAAGAGCCTTTCCTGACAGCATTGAGCAGAAAGTGGGATGCCAGTCTGTGGCAGGGCACAGTTACTCTCAAAATTAGATAATTTAGAATGAAGAATTAACCTCATTTGTCTTGTAAATTATGTAGAAGAATCCATGTTAACATGTAGAGAACATGCAAACTGACAGACAGACCACCAGATGTTGGGGCTGCAGCTGTAAGGCAGCAGGGCCCTTTGTGTCATCCAAGATTTTGAAATGAATTCACTGAGCAGCAATGTTCAGCTCACTTTCATTGTCTTCAGAGGTTAAGTCTGTGAAGATTCTGCTAGTTGTTTGGTTTTTTATGTGTCTCTTCAGGGCCATATTAACATTTTGTAAAACATTTTTCAGTAGTCATTGCTGTCTCATGACCCAGTTTGAAGGTATTTTTGACAGACATGTTTAGGGATTAAAAACAGTAATAAAATGAAGCAAAATCAATCATCAATAACTGATCCAATATTTTAAAAAAAGATCAGGAAAATCCAGTAGTCTAGCTGACCTCAGTGGCATAAAGTGGGCCTTGGTTGGCATCACATTCTTGCCAGAGGTTCCCTTCTTCCTGATCTAAAGCCTGTTTTCAGCTGCTTCTTCTGCATTTATTCCGATTTTCACATTTACTTGCATTCTTGTAAGACTTTGCCAAGTTTACCATTGTGCCTTGGACTTGAACACAGTTCAAAGGACAATTAGCTGATTTTCAGAACACCTATATGTATTGACATAATTTGGGTCAAAGAAAAATTTAACTAGACCAGTTTCCAGATTCAAGAACCTAAAATGGAAACAGAACTGCTAGTGCTGTCTGAACAGTCGCAGGGACCTTAATCTATTTCACAATAATCGGGACAATGCGCAGAAGAAAGTCATACCATACAGCAGTGGTCCCCAACCTTTTTGACAGCAAGGACCACTTTATTAGATGCAAATATTTCCATGGACCGGTCGGTGGGGGGGGGGGGGGGGGCAGTTTTATACACAATTTACATAACATTTCTATTATTATTAAGCAGTTCGCATACGTTTACAACCCGAGATTTTTCTTCTTTTTTTGCATATAACAAAGACATATGCTTTGCATTTGCCATTCCAACAGATTGCACATCTCAAACATTAACACTGTTATCTTTTTTTCGTGTCTGCCGTTTCTATAGGAGGGTGACAATGAGTTAAATTCCAATGGATGTTTTTCAAATGTTGACAAGCAATAAGCAAAAAGTATCACTGAAAACCACAGAAAACAAAAACAGCAAAAGAAAAAAAAACAGTACGAGGAAAGTTCGAAGAAAGAATTTTTTTTACAATGTTTGTTTGGGGATCATTGTGCAAACGTGCACATCTGAGCTGTGACCACAGATCTAACTGCTCTGTGGATGATTTGTTCAAGCCTTTCAAGGTCACTTCGTTGTAATGAAAGCATCTGCTGAATGTACTTTGTAGTAACGCGATTTCTATAGACTCGTGTCATATGGGGAAACTGTCGGGACCATAAAAATAACTTTGTTGTAATAGTCTCTCACCTCGGTCTCTCTCCTCTCTCTGCGCCGCTGCAAAGCCCCGCCCGCCAAGCATTCTGAAAAGTCTGAGTGAGTCTCCGTTGCCAGCAGTTCTCTCGCGGCCCGCCTGTCAGACGGCTGCGGCCTGGTAGTGGGCTGCGGACCGGGGGTTGAGGACCCCTGCCATACAGTAAAGCTTTAAAATGGAGCACTGTTTCAGAAATGATTTAACAGAAAGGAACCAGTCAGAAATGCAACATTACAATTATTAGTTGGGACGATTTTTTTATAGTTAACTGCAAATCACTTCAAATAATCTTGATGATCTTATCTCTTTAAGCACTAATGTTATCCATTAAAACAACGCAAAGTACAATAGTAGTACTAGATCTCTTAAGGGCTAAATTTACCAACTGTGAGTTTCAACAGATTGTGAAAGGCCTGACAAACGTTTGTGGTCTTAATCTCATGTCAGTTCAGTTTACTTTCACAATGTATTTATATGCGTAAATCTAATTTTTACTTGCATTAATTACTTGGTACAGTGTAGTAATCACTCCTGTAAATGAAAGCTCTCAAACCACTACTGCATGACATTTGCTCTTTACCTTACCTTACCTGTAAAACATAAAATATGCAACACCAGCATTACATCCAAATTCACATATATTGTGGGAGTCTAACATTATTATACAGAGAAAGGCAGGGATTTTGTTTTCTCGGTTGACACGGCAGGGGCTGGATGGCACATAGAAGGATGGTCATTTTTAGGTGGAGATTTCTTTAGGGTATATAATGCACTAGTGAGGCCTCATCTCATGATCCTGGAGTACCACCTTCTCCAGTTATAAAAATGACAGAGCAAGACTAGAAAAAGTCCAAAGAGCATCTAAAGCTGTTTCAGGACCATGGACAGTGACTGAGGAGGAAAAAGTAATGGAACTCAACCACTACAGTTTTTGAAAATGAAGATTATGCCTGAGATGGAATTAGTACAATGGATTTCAGATGTTTCTTCTAAATGAAGAAAACTTATTGAAGGCAAATTGCACACAAGTGTTTGAAGAAAGGTAATCCTCACACAAAGAACCACAAAAACATGGAATATGTGAACAAGTAGTGTGATAGAGAAGATAACTTTAAGGACCTTCAAATCTCAACTTGATGTTGTTTTTGAGAAATTGGATGAATAGTCTTGTTGGACTGAATATTCTGTTCTCATCAAAAATGTTTTAATGTTTCTAACATAGGTCCACATGGCATTGTTGTCTTCTTCAGGAATTTACCAGCAAGTGTCTGGGTTTATGTCCTTCGTGGACAAGTCAATACCCTAAATAATTTGAACCAATAACTATTTTGATCAAAGCTTTCCATGGTTCCTGGGACTCTACTGCCCTGACATATGTGTAATCAAACTATTCAAAATACCACATCAAGCATACAAAATATCACAAAACTTGCCTGCAAGTTAGTAAGCAAAATTTAGAGTCTTTTATTGAGGCATATACTGTAAATGTGAGAAACCTCTTTTCCAGTTTCACCGTTTGTTTATTTAACGCAGTTATCAGCATGGCCCTCTTAACACTTCCTCTTTTTGTTTTCCCTTGCTGATGTGTGGCTACCCAATCACAAAGGCAAAGTCTCATAGTAAAAGCCATGGAAACTTCCCACAGTATGCCAAGTGCAAACAGAACTAGCCGTATACGGTATATGTCCTCACAGTTTTTACAAAAGATCGAGAATGAGACACTGGAAAAAGAAAGGGGTAACCGTCATTTTAATATTACATAGCATGGCAGCCCACACTGTGGTGCTAGAAAGTTTGTGAATCTTTCAGAATTTTCTTTATTTCTTCATAAACATGACCTAAAGCATGGTCAGATTTTGCATGTCCTAAAGTTAGATAAAAGAACCCAAATAAATAAATGACACAAAAACATTATAGGTGTTAATTTGCTTAGTGAGGAAAACAATCCAGTGTTGCATATTTATGTGTGAAATAGTCCATGAATCTTTGTTTTTAGTAACTGGTGTGAGAACTGTGTGCAGCAATAACTTTAAATGTTACTGGTAATGGTTTCTTCTGAACAACCCTGCACATTGGCTTAGAGGTAAACTAAGTTAAGATGTCTAGTCTCTGAGATTTTAATGTGAAACACACGCTAAGGACACCTTGCCACAATATTTCTAAAATGTGATTGTATAAGCACCTGTACGTTCAATGCAGAGAACATTTAAGGCAGTTGTGACAAGGCTTCAAGAGGCAAGATGTATGCATGAGTATCCCACTGTGGTTCGTGATCGGGGACACAGACACACAATTCAATGAATGTTCTTCTGAGCGGGCTTTCTTTATTGCAGCTGTGCTGTCTCTGTCAAACACACCAAACCCCAGCTTCTATCCTTCCGTTTTCTTTCCGCATATAACCAATCACCACACAATAAACGTGTTTGTGATATTAAAACTAGTGATAAACTTAGAACACTGAGTGTTCAGAAATGTTAAGGAACAGTGAAAACTCATCTTTATGTGTTTAATTATTCCGTCCAGGGTTGCGCCTGTCTCAGCAAGCATCATGCGTGAGGCCAGGAACAATACAATACAATTTATTTTTGTATAGCCCAAATTACAAAAGAAGTGCCGCAATGGGCTTTAACAGGCCCTGCCTCTTGACAGCCCCCCAGCCTTGACTCTAAGAAAACAAGGAAAACTCCCAAAAAAAAAACCCTTGTAAGGAAAAAATGGAAGAAACCTTGGGAAAGGCAGTTCAAAAAGAGACCCCTTTCCAGGTAGGTTGGGTGTCCAGTGGGTGTCAAAAAGAAGGGGGTTAGTACCCTGAACGGGGCACTGGCTCATCACAGGGTGAATACGAGCACACATGCAATTACAGAGTCAGTTTAGCGCCACCAAATCCCCTAACCTGCATAACTTTGGAAGGAACCTGAAGCACACAAAGGAAACCCACCAGGAAAACATTCAAACTCCAGGCATGGAACACCCCCTTGTTGTGAAGCAACAGCACTACCGCTGCACCACTGTGCCCCCACATGTTTAATACATGCTTTATTAATGCATTCCATCATGAAAATGATATCAAGTATACGTGATCGTATTCTAAAATGTTCAGAGGGCTATAATATCATGAATGTTTTCTGTGTGGCGATCACTGCCTGTGTGCTCTTGTTGGCATAAGAGAAAGCCTGTTTAAGAAGCATGTAGCAATGAATGACTGGGCCGGCCGCAGAACACATAGAATACAAAGTATTTAACGTGCTACTTTAGTTATGATGGAATTTGAGAAACTCTAGGAAACTAAATGTCGATGTTAAGGTAAAGTTTACAAAGTTCTACTTCAATGACAGAATATACTTTGAGAGACTTGAAACTTGACGTTGATCTTTTTTTTCTTCACAATGTCCCTATATTGGTTTTTTTTCTTCTCTGTGGTCCTAATACTCTTGCCTTTTCACATGAACTTTGACATTCGACCACTTCTTTTTTTATTTCAGGCACTGTGCGATTTTCTGGACTTGAAATTTTGAGTGCCATGACATCAGTGTCCTTTTCTTGCTCATATTGCTACCTAAGCCACCAAAAATACGTTTCCTTGCCTCCACTTCACTGAGCTGGACCTCCATTTTGCATTTGCTAAAATTCTTTTTTACACGTGCTTTTGCCATCACCTTTTAACAAAGCACTGAGTGGAAGGGGCTATTTATATTGATTTGCATATTCAAATATGCAAAATTTGGAGAGAAGTCAAGGTGGGGCTGTAGGTGCGTGCATGTGTGTTAAAATTCACGAAGGTTGAGGTTTATAAAGGGGAAGCGCATGGAACTTTGCTTATGCAGTTTTATGCATCTGAAGGTTTTTGTGGGTATGCACATTTGTAGCTTTGTCCGTATGCCATGTTTTGGCATGAATTCTATGCGAGGCGTTATACATGAGGCCCTAACTCTCTGGATTTCTTCCTTAGTAACTTCATGGATGGCACTTCAGAAATCACACTTCATCCTTCTCTTTGTCTCTTGATAATGTCCTTTTTTCTCTCGCCATTGTTACACCTGTGCTCGCTGACTGCACAGTATCTTTGGAAGGACCTTACTTGTGCTTGCCATTTTATTCTTCCCAACTACAAGTTCACTGAGATACATGAAGCTGGAACTCCTGGAAGGTGACACACTGTTGTTGAGCCACCATCTCAGCTGCAGGCTGACCTGACCTGGCAGTATCAGGTTTTTATCAGTAGTTTTTATTTTTTCCAACTTCTGTATGATGGACTACACTAAGTTAAACGTAAGTTCGGTGTTTGAGAGATTATCATGTACCCTTTATCTATCCATGACGTGTTTTGAATGCTCTTTGGTCTTTCTGTTAATTTGTTTTATAGAAAATCTCCAGTATACTGTTAAACAGCCCCTCTTCTTGCTGGGGTCTATCGTCATAAAGTAAATGAGAAGATGTGAGCAAGAGTTGGTCAGGTAATACCCCGCACCTGAGCATTTTTTGTCTGCAGTTTATTCTTGAAGTATCTTAAAATATATTGTGAATATAGGCAAACAAAATTAAAAATGACATTATTATAGACTTAATAGTGTACACTGTCAGGATTTCACCTGATCTTCGACTTGCTACCTTCCTTTATTTTGTTCCCTTTCCCACAAATGGCAAGAAGTAATCACAAATAATAATATACAAACAACAATAAACTATATTACAACTATAAGCAAGTTTATTGCGTTCATTAATTGTGG
Organism: Erpetoichthys calabaricus; assembly: GCF_900747795.2. Taxonomy (NCBI): domain Eukaryota; kingdom Metazoa; phylum Chordata; class Cladistia; order Polypteriformes; family Polypteridae; genus Erpetoichthys; species Erpetoichthys calabaricus. Next base: position 138,061,594 of record NC_041399.2, read on the forward strand.
TGTGTGTGGATCACAACTGTCGAGTGCTGCAGTCATTAGGAATGCAGTTAACCTGAAGGCTGCCATTGCTGTGGCATTAGCTCCTGTGTCAGTGTTCTTCATCTCTCGTTTTCCTTCTCCTTCATTATGATTTTTGATTCATTTAAGGTCTTGAGAATTATGACTTTGGATTGTGGACTTTGGTCTAGTTCCCCTTTTATTTGTCTTTTGGAGCATTTTTTTTTTTCTGTTCTTTTGTAGTTTTTTGGTTTGATGGAGGGTGTAGAGGCTTTGCTGGCAGCTCATAATGCAAGGTCTACACCCTGCTGCGAAAAGGAGAGCCATAAAGTCCACCATAGAAGCTGCAGAGAGGGCCTCCAGGTGGCTTTGGATCAGGTGGTCCGGATCGTGGGCTATTGCTGCTGGGACTGATCAACACAGGCTGGGTCACCTGAGCGACGGTGTCTGATGTCGTGAGACCCAAAACACCCGATTACCAAAAACATCGCTGATGATGTGTCCCAGCCCATCCTTGGATGTATCTTTAAACTAAAAGACATTAAATAGTAAAATAAAAATATTTGAAAAAGATTCCTAAAGTACTGAGTGGCCAAGGTGTAGTTGGTAGTTTCAGCCATACTGTTTACGGCAGATCTTAACACATACGTTTATTTCATAAACAATTTTCAAAGGATATGTCAGTGGCTTTAGGGAAGGGCATTTTTAACAAGCAATACAGAACCCCATTTTAAATGTTAAATGTTGAGTATAATTTAATCAGGCTACACATCATCATAAATAAACATAGCACATCACATGCAGACCAACACTTGAAAAAATAGGACAATCTTATCATTTTTATGGTCATACTAGCAATAATAAGATTAAGAAAAATTTTGCATGACAAACTCAAGAAAATATTCAATATACAATGTAAAAAAAAAAAACATCCTTACCTAAAAGTCAAGATGTGCAGTAATTGTTGGGATCGCCTTTTTAATAAACTAAGTGAAGATAACTACTGTGTGGATCGATGGCTGTGCAGATGGACGCTTACTCTGCCATGCTCATGAGATCAAGTTCTGCAGATTACAAAATATCTCGATGTCAGTGCATTAGCCCAAACAATTGTGAAGTCAGCGTGTACATTCCGTTACCATCTTCATTACAGTAATTTATTTGTATACTTGGAAAGCCACTTTAGAATTCGTAATACTCAGCAATGTCCTTCACTGCCATCTGATGTCCTGACAGACATGGCGTGTGCGACTGCTCTTATCTTGTCAGCCATATCACGTGGCCATGCCACTGCTCCGGGTGCAGAGGAGCCGAAGCCCAAAAGTGTGGCTGAGGAAGCCTGCAGCTGCACTTCCTGGAATGTGGAGGATGTTCTGTTACACTCAGAATGTATGACTGGAGTTAGCGATGGAAACTCTCAGTAGGCCTGTGAATGTGCTTCACAATCAGCAGATGCCGGTGTGGTTCTTTTCTCATCAGCAAAGTCACTTACCCTTGCTGCTGTTGTTTTCCTGCCAGCCTTGGCATGCAGCTGTGCTGCCACTTACCATGAGAAAGACCCAAAGCCCACACATTAAAGTCACAAATCGTGTTACGGGTATCATGGCATAAGTTCTTGATTCAGACCAAGATCAAGGTTCAGGAGTGCTCTGTAACTTAAGCATTTTTTTAAACTATAAAGCTTTAAGTTGCCTCTTGAAGACAAATTCACTTCATTTCCACAATACTTCAATCACTGCTGAACGGGGTGGATTTTCTGGCACAAAGGACACAACCAAAAGGGTAGGTTTTTGAAGATTGGATTTTTTTCCCCATACATGTGTGTAATAAATTGTGATTCCCTATTAAAATTCTTATAAAAAGGTTTTTTATTAATAAAATCAGTTGAGTATTAAACCCTTTTGTTACGACTTTTCCCAAGCAAAATACTCTTGCCAGCTGCCATGAGGAGGTTACAGGGACTTAACTGATGATTACACTTATCCAACAAACCCAGATGTTCTTTTAGTGTCTGAGCACCGTTTGTCGTCTTAACTTTCTCAAGTTGTTTTATAAATACGATTACTCAGTTATAACAGCCGAGCTGAACTGTGGAGTGCTAAAGGCTTGTGCAAAGTTTGGAGGCGCAATCAAACTGGACAGGAGTCACACAGGTCGATGATAAACAAATACAAGTGCTATGTGACGATATCCACTAGTGAAACATACATCCATTTTATTTTAGGACTTTAGTTCTGTAAGAACAGCTAAAAATGACCTTGCTCTTGTTCCTGCCATAATGGTGCTTAGCACTTCCTATTTTGATTACTTTGCCGTAGACACGCAACCACCAATCAATCACTTTGCCATCCTTTATTTACACTCAATGTTTAAATATTTGATAATCAATAAGTAAAACAACAACAGGAGGCATACCACCTAAATAAATCACAACTAAAGTAAACAAAATTAAACACACATGATAAAATTAAGTGTACATCACAATATCCAAAATTAAAATAAAATTTAAATTAAAAAAAGTCAATTTTTAGATGGTGATGTGAGAAGCCTGTGGAGGTAGTGGGTGGCTGTGTGACACCACGCCAGGCCAGACAAACAACCATAAACTCTCCATGCTATAGGCAGGAATCCTCACACGGCTTCACCCCGAGTATCCGGTAGTTCAGGACCAGCAGTAGTGAGGCACACCAACCGACCGACTGACCGACCGACCATTAGGTGTAAACAAAAATGATGCATTTTATTGCAGCAAAAAAAAAAAAAAAAATCCACAAAACAAATGAAACAAAAATAAATGCAAAAACAAATAAACTCAAATCAAAACTGGTGCCACGCACTCTTCAATCACAGTCCATGTGCAGACCCCTTAAGGTAAAAAAAAATTTAAAAAAGGAAACGCTGTACAAATAATTACAAAAAGGAATCACAGCAGTGCTGCAAGATCAAGCTCAAATGATGATCTGTGCATTTTCCAGCATGACAGAGAGCCTCGTCACAATGCAAAAGTGATAAAGAAGTGGCTCGGAGGTCACAACACTGAAAGGTTAGACCTGTGGTCAATTCTCAAAAAGCAGGCGGACAAGCAGAAACCCACAAACTGTGATCAACTCCAAGCACTAAAAAGGCAAGAATGGATCACCATCAGTCAGGATTTGGCCCAGAAGCTGATATCCAGCATGCCAGAGTGAAATGCAAAAGTTATGAAGAAGGGTCAACACTGTAAATTTTGACAGTTTACATCAATTTGATGTACAGTAATCCCTCGCTACTTCGCGGTTCACTTTTCGCGGATTCACGACTTTGCGGGTTTTTAAATACAAGTGATTGCCCGCCTATCGCGGAAGTTATGTTCCAGACCCATCAGCAACAGGAGAAAATCTGCGATATAGAAAGACCATATAAATAAACATTTTTATAGTTTAAGCCTTAAAATACCCATCCCACATGCTTTAAACACATGTAAACTTATAAAACACACTTTGTTAACACATATGATATGTGGATGTTGGGCTAAGGATATGAGTAACATCTCACTATTATAAAACATTTTAACTTCACGCAAGATAAGACAGTGAGACAGGAAAATTGGTGATGTACAGGCTTTTAAATTATTGACACGCAGAGCGACAAGCAGCACAAAGTCCACTTCTCCTTAGCGTTCATTCTGCTCCCCACCCCCCTGACAATGCGAAGTGGCAGGAGCGTACTGCACCTCCGGGGAGGGGGGTTTGAGCGAACGTGCGTTCAGCTCTCACACCCACACACACACACACACACACTCCTCCTCCTCCTTCCGAACACGCAAAGCGACAAGCAGGCATTTTGGCAGAAGCAGCACAAAGTCCATTTCTGCTCTGCTCAGAGTTCAGCTGCCCCCCTTCACAAAGCGAGTGCAGACACATTGACGTCTGATCGCTGCGTGCAGTGTCGGTCTGAGGTGTTTAAGAATGTAGAAAGTGTTTAAGAGCATAGGAAGTGTTTATAAGAGTGTGGGAAAGGTTAACAAGAGAGTGAGAAAGGTTTATAAGAGTGTGGGAAGGGTTTATAAAGCCTTAAAATATGTATAAATAATAAAATAAATATAGGTCGCTACTTCGCGGATTTTCACCTATCGCGGGGGGCTCTGGAACGTAATCCCCGCGATAGGTGAGGGATGACTGTATTTGCCAATAAAAACCTTTGAAACTTATGACATTTATAATTGTTCTTCAGTATATCATAGAAACATGTAAGAAAATAATCTGGAAATGCTGAAGCAGCAAAGTCTGCAAAACACATTTATGTCACTGCCAAAATGTTTAGCCACAACTGTACGGTGACTTTCTCACTTGCTCATGCTATTCAACATGCAACACATCGCCATTCTCCAGCACTATGATTTGCAAGTATAAGAACCTTACCTCAAAACTTATCTGGAATGACCACCTTACAACAAAATTGGAATTTCGTATAATAGAACATGGTTACAGTGAAAGTATTCCATACTGCTTTGCCTTTTTGGTGTTTTACAGTAGTAAATCCTTGTTATACAACCTTGTCTTTTTCAAACAGTGTTATCCTGAACATACAGTGGTGTGAAAAACTATTTGCCCCCTTCCTGATTTCTTATTCTTTTGCATGTTTGTCACACAAAATGTTTCTGATCATCAAACACATTTAACCATTAGTCATATATAACACAAGTAAACACAAAATGCAGTTTGTAAATGGTGGTTTTCATTATTTAGGGAGAAAAAAAAATCCAAACCTACATGGCCCTGTGTGAAAAAGTAATTGCCCCCTGAACCTAATAACTGGTTGGGCCACCCTTAGCAGCAATAACTGCAATCAAGCGTTTGCGATAACTTGCAATGAGTCTTTTACAGCACTCTGGAGGAATTTTGGCCCACTCATCTTTGCAAAATTGTTGTAATTCAGCTTTATTTGAGGGTTTTCTAGCATGAACCGCCTTTTTAAGGTCATGCCATAGCATCTCAATTGGATTCAGGTCAGGACTTTGACTAGGCCACTCCAAAGTCTTCATTTTGTTTTTCTTCAGCCATTCAGAGGTGGATTTGCTGGTGTGTTTTGGGTCATTGTCCTGTTGCAGCACCCAAGATCGCTTCAGCTTGAGTTGACGAACAGATGGCCGGACATTCTCCTTCAGGATTTTTTGGTAGACAGTAGAATTCATGGTTCCATCTATCACAGCAAGCCTTCCAGGTCCTGAAGCAGCAAAACAACCCCAGACCATCACACTACCACCACCATATTTTACTGTTGGTATGATGTTCTTTTTCTGAAATGCTGTGTTCCTTTTACGCCAGATGTAACGGGACATTTGCCTTCCAAAAAGTTCAACTTTTGTCTCATCAGTCCACAAGGTATTTTCCCAAAAGTCTTGGCAATCATTGAGATGTTTCTTAGCAAAATTGAGACGAGCCCTAATGTTCTTTTTGCTTAACAGTGGTTTGCGTCTTGGAAATCTGCCATGCAGGCCGTTTTTGCCCAGTCTCTTTCTTATGGTGGAGTCGTGAACACTGACCTTAATTGAGGCAAGTGAGGCCTGCAGTTCTTTAGACGTTGTCCTGGGGTCTTTTGTGACCTCTCGGATGAGTCGTCTCTGCGCTCTTGGGGTAATTTTGGTCGGCCGGCCACTCCTGGGAAGGTTCACCACTGTTCCATGTTTTTGCCATTTGTGGATAATGGCTCTCACTGTGGTTCGCTGGAGTCCCAAAGCTTTAGAAATGGCTTTATAACCTTTACCAGACTGATAGATCTCAATTACTTCTGTTCTCATTTGTTCCTGAATTTTTTGGATCTTGGCATGATGTCTAGCTTTTGAGGTGCTTTTGGTCTACTTCTCTGTGTCAGGCAGCTCCTATTTAAGTGATTTCTTGATTGAAACAGGTGTGGCAGTAATCAGGCCTGGGGGTGGCTACGGAAATTGAACTCAGGTGTGATACACCACAGTTAGGTTATTTTTTAACAAGGGGGCAATTACTTTTTCACACAGGGCCATGTAAGTTTGGATTTTTTTTCTCCCTAAATAATAAAAACCATCATTTAAAAACTGCAATTTGTGTTTACTTGTGTTGTATTTGACTAATGGTTAAATGTGTTTGATGATCAGAAACATTTTGTGTGACAAACATGCAAAAGAATAAGAAATCAGGAAGGGGGCAAATAGTTTTTCACACCACTGTATGCAACAAAAATGTCCTCACCGGTTTGTCCCTGCTAGTCCAAGGAGTCCCAGACATAAACTTAACTTCTGCAAACTGAGTAGATGACATGAAGATGGCTGTTATTCAGCAGATGTCTGGGAGGAAGCAGTGATGAAAAAACAGATCTGAGTGCAGACTGAGCGATCCTTGTAAACTATATAAGCCCGGACATGCGAGATGTAAAACTGGAAATCCCACCTCAAAAGGGTAAAAGCTGTAATGTATTGATGTCCTTAACATACAACAGGACCTACAGTACTTATATAGGTCTACAGATGAAAACAACATTAATGAACAGCACACACCATGACCTCATCCAAACAGCCTTGCTTCATACTTTCCTGCTTTGCAAAATGGCAACTACATCCAGAGAATTTGCCTTTGCATTGCTGAAATGGAAGTGCTTGTTCATTTAGCTGTATCAGTATGTTAAAAATGATACATTACTATTTTACAGTTAAAAAAAGATTTTTCTCATGGCTGAAATGAGGGCAACTGCAAATAGCTGAAGCACTTGGTATTGCAATTTTGTCAGCATTCTATTATTAAATACAAAATGCGCAGAATGACAGCAGCAGTAGACACACACAATGGACTTGTGGTCAGCAAGGAACATGAGCTCAACAAATGGATCGGCTCAATACTGAGAAGTGCACTGTGAAAAGTTAGCTTTGCCTATTGTACAGCCTGAAAGCTGCAACACTGGCAAAACAACAAAAACCATTCACTGCACAAATAATACATTTATACAGAGCTTGTATAAAGCAATCATTCAGTGTACAATCCAAGTTCGACTCTGCCAGGAAAAAGCCCACTGGAATTCAGCAGGTTTAATGAGGCTGCAATGGTAAGGACACCCGTGCTCTTAGTGCTCAGGCTGTTGTAAGAAGTTGGAAAATTACAGATGGCTGCAGCCCACAAATCCATGGCTGGTAGGTCAACAGCTGTGGAGCTACAGGATCCAGCGTTTGTGGGGTTTGCATGCGCCAGGGTGCAGTAACAGTTTTTATACCTTCAAGATCATGTTCTAGTTCAGTAACCCAATCAGTGTTCAACTAGACGGTTCACCACCTTTTGCTAGAAACCACTGCAAACAAAGAACTTTATCAGCAGTTTTCCCTCACAGAGAATACTTTTTCACACACTGGTAAAGCAAAATAATGAAAAAGGAAAAAAAAAAATGAAAAAAGACAAGCAATGTAAAACCAATAAGAAAACAAGAAAGAATATTTAATTTTCAGGTTATTTGTGAGTGTAAAAGCATAATGAATACACAGACCAGTGATGTGCTAAATTGTGAGTGAACTTCATGGCTTCCTGCGGTACTCCATTCTTCAAAGGCACCTTAGAATGGGACTCTGGGCTGATCACCTTTTGTTACTTATGCAGACCCAACATGGGTGGTATCTTTTGTTTCTAAACTCTCCCTTCTGTTCATTTTCACTTACAATTAGTTATTTATCAGCGTTTTATATATGAAGTGCAGGATAACAGCACTACAGAGCCCAGTCAGGCAAATAAAGATAATGAAGGTTGTACAACAGTACTTGGACATCAGACGTGGCATATTCATCTTCACTGTTCCTATCTTCAGGAGCCCCTCTTCTCTCCATCATGTGTAACTTTTACACGATCATTCCAGCATTCCCTTCACCGTGCACCGATATAAACACTTTCATTACTTCAGGTCTCCATGTAAAAATGTTATGAGCTTCACTGCTCGTACCACTGCTTCTTGTCTTCTTCCAACTAATCCCACTGGAGATGTCCGATGGATTAACAAGACTTCTCACACTATTAAATGTTTTTGGTTAGTGGCCAAAGACACAATAAAAAAAGGACTTCAATCCCAGGATCTTCTTCACCAACTGGGGACTTGTTTGTAAAGGTAAAGAGGAAGATGTAGCTTCCACAGTCGAGACCAGAGGCAGTGGGATGTGGGCAGAAGCATCTTCAGGTCACCATCTCTGAGAGAGGAGAAGTGAATTTTAAATGTTCTTTATTTACTGTATTCTAGCTTTGCAAAAGTTGTACAACTGAGTTAAAAAGTGTCATTAAATAATCCAGCTCTGTGGCTTTATGATTCTCCACTTTGTGGATGTTAATACAATTTTATGCATGAGCAACAAAAATGTTCCATTACTGAATGCTGCAACCTGCAGGGCCACACTTGCACACGTTACTAATGAGAATGACTTTGTCAAAACATATCTAAATATTTTTTATCCTTTTAAGGCGGACAGCCATCATGTGATCCTACTGCCATCTGCAGCCAATAATCCCGATTTTTGAAAACAACAAAATTGTAAAAATTTTCTCCTCCTTTGTGAAATCCATGTTCAGCACTCCCCCAACTTACAGGACTGTCTGCAAAACCGTGAACAGTCAAAGATGTCCACTGGGCAAATTTGGGCTCATCAAAATAGTGGCTATAAAAGAAGAAAGATAAATAGAAAAATAGTTACATTTCAAGAACAGAACACTGTAAAGTGATCAATTAAATTGCCTAATTACAGAAATCCTTAAATATAAAAATAAAATGCATCAAGCTTTTTGTTTATTTTGAACCCTTTGGCCTTCTCTCTGCCACCACCATGCTTCATGGTGGAAATGGTGTTTTTCCCTCCCCATAATGGGCAAGGTTCAAACATGGCATTTAGTCTGATGGGCAAAAAAGCTCAATTTTGGTCTCATCAGACCATGGAAACTTCTCCCATGGGCCTTCTAGCAAACTCTTGAGATTTAATGAGCATTTTTGTACATTTTATGTGCTTTCTCTTTTCACCATAAAGCTGTGACTGATGTGGTAGTTGTCTGTATAGTCTGTCCAACCTCTGCCACTTCTTCAGAGTTATCAGGGGTCTCCCTCTTGTCACAAATGAAACCCCCTGTCCACAAATAACTGTTATTTAACTAATTATAAACTTCTAAAGCCAACTGGCTGCACCATTGATGATTTGGGTGGGTCCTATTAAAGGGGATGAATACTCATGTCATCAATTATTTCATGTTTTTATTTATTAAAAGTCTGAATTAGCATAAGGCCTACTTGTATGAACAATTCTAATTTGGGATGTTCATAAGAAATGTAATGATTCATGAAGTGGAAGTACATAACAAACAAGAATATTTGGGTCAAATATTTGAAATATTAAATGCCTGCTTCAATTCAAATGTTTAAAGTCTCAATATTCTTGATTGTAATTAAATTTTTTATTTGTCATTTTTCAAACTTTGTTAGGAGTCCATAGAGGGCTAGATCCCTTAAAAAAACAAAAAAAAAACAACAACCACCCCCCCACACCATATTCAGTATCAATGACCATGAAATAATTTAAAAAGATACGCCACATGCTTAAATGTGAAACGGATAGGACCACCAGTTATGAATGAAATATCAAAAATATTGTCTAATTTATGATTAAAAATGTAAAAATAAAAACACTACACATGGCTATATTACACATCCCTAGTTTTTCAAAGTTTTGAGACATGGAGAAACAAGGCATATACAACTTCAAGACCTTCTGATCATTTTTGCTGAAGACACCTATTGGTTTACTCTTTACCATAAGGGTGTAATTTCCTGCACAAAATATGGTCAAAAGAAAAGTTTTTCAGGTGTTGAGGGCCAAAATTAGGAGGGAGCCCCAAAAAGCTTGTATATCTAGACATAAAGACGAGTCAAACAGCAGTAGCAGGCACTTGACCAAAAAATAAAACACATCAAATTAAGCAATTTCAAAGTGGTCATACGTAAGTAATTCTTATGAACACAATTTCGATCACTTAGACATTAAAGAGTTTTTCTGGTGAACTACTGTATATCAAAAAGCTAAATTAAATGCATTATGATTCATATTTTTATAGGCACTGTTTCCCAACCACTGAAAAGGGGGTCGCAGGTTGCTGTTGGGTACAGGAGTGGGATGCTTAAGTGATCAACAGTGCTGTATAAAACTGATCCCAGTTTGTACGTGCAGCGGTTTCACATATGGGTAACACCCCCAAAAACAGGCCCTCACATTTGTGCTTGTTTCATCACGAACCAAATCCAGCTTGTAGGTCATCTATAAACTTAGAAAGGTACAACTGAGTCACAAGACAGTAAAAAGTTGTGAAAATCTGCTATAAACAAATGTTGCCTGCTTATTTGCTTATAAAGCAAAGAGATCTTTCACCAATAATTAGGATTTTCTATATTTTTCCTATATACTTAATTTGGTGTGTTGGGGCACTGAATAAGAGATTAGCATTAAACATACAATGTATATAAATGGTAACATTCATCCTTGTACTTGCAGAAATCACATGCTGTACTGATTTGCAGCATTCCTTTTACAACACCTGTAAATAAAACTCGAGAGATATATACTGTACATTATCTATCTGTAACAAGAAAATTATAGATATCTTCAACCAAAGTGGCATACAGTGCAAGAAAATAAAACAGCATTAAACTTCAACTCACAGTGCAACGTAACAAAAGCAATGCCTCTTTGAGGGTTTAAGATCAAAGGCCTTACTATGTCTTCTGTGAAACATTTCACATCCCTTTATCCTAGACACACTCCGCTTCACAAAATTTCAAAGGAAAACTGAAGAACCTAAGCTCAAATCTGGATCACACATTTCTTATCACTGAAGGACTGAGAATACTTTTCATCTTTGCCTTCATGTTCTTTGATGGTTGCCTTTCACAGTTTACATCACCTTATATATCATATCAGTTTTTTTTTGGTTTTGTTTTTGGAACAGGCATGATGAAGGCTAAGCAGATAAAGCAGTTTTTTAAAAATATTTTTTCCAGTGAAAATTTTGTTTTTTTCTTTTTGCAAAGGCACACTGACAGCTGCTCACTCTCTACCTTTATACAAACACACACCATTATATTTACGCATTATTTATGAATGTTAACAATTATTCATTGTTTTGCTAACCGGTTCTACATTGAAATCATAACCCCAGTTACCTCATTTAAGGTTAGTTCTATTTTGCAATGGAAAATATAATTGTCTTACAGAACTGCAAGACTTGCTGTCAAATATTTTTTCAATTAAATAGACAATGTGTGTGAAGGTACATGTCAAGATTATTTCCAGCAATATTAGACCAACATTATAATCAATTATGATGCCACTGAAGCATAACAGCACACTGCACACACTGTCTGGTTTGCTGGGTAAATTATTGGTTATTCTTCAAACATGAATGCCAGCAAAAAGAAAACAGCTATATATACAGTTAGGTCCATAAATATTTGGACAGAGACAACTTTTTTCTAATTTTGGTTCTGTACATTACCACAATGAATTTTAAATGAAACAACTCAGATGCAGTTAAAGTGCAGACTTTCAGCTTTAATTCTGTGGGGTGAACAAAACGATTACATAAAAATGTGAGGCAACTAAAGCATTTTTTTAACACAATCCCTTCATTTCAGAGGCTCAAAAGTAATTGGACAAATTAAATAACTGGAAATAAAATGTTCATTTCTAATACTTGGTTGAAACCCTTTGCTGACAATGACAGCCTGAAGTCTTGAACTCATGGACATCACCAGATGCTGGGTTTCCTCCTTTTTAAAGCTCTGCCAGGCCTTTACTGCAGCGGCTTTCAGTTGCTGTTTGTTTGTGGGCCTTTCTGTCTGAAGTTTAGTCTTCAACAAGTGAAATGCATGCTCAATTGGGTTAAGATCAGGTGACTGACTTGGCCATTCAAGAATTTTCCACTTCTTTGCTTTAATAAACTCCTGGGTTGCTTTGGCTGTATGTTTTGGGTCATTGTCCATCTGTATCATGAAATGCCGCCCAATCAATTTGACTGCATTTAGCTGGATTGGAGCAGACAGTATGTCCCTGAACACCTCAGAATTCATTCGACTGCTTCTGTCCTGTGTCACATCATCAATAAACACTAGTGTCCCAGTGCCACTGGCAGCCATGCACGCCCAAGCCATCACACTGCCTCCACCGTGTTTTACAGATGACGTGGTATGCTTTGGATAATGAGCTGTTCTACGCTTTCTCCATACTTTTTTCTTGCCATCATTCTGGTAGAGGTTGATGTTGGTTTCATCTGTCCAAAGAATGTTTTTCCAGAACTGTGCTGGCTTTTTTAGATGCTCTTTAGCAAAGTCCAATCTAGTCTTTCTATTCTTGAGGCTTATGAGTGGCTTGCACCTTGCAGTGCACCCTCTATTTACTTTCATGCAGTCTTCTCTTTATGGTAGACTTGGATATCGATACGCCTATCCCCCGGAGAGTGTTGTTCACTTGGTTGGCTGTTGTGAAGGGGTTTCTCTTCACCATGGAAATGATTCTGCAATCATTGCTGAGTTCACCAGTGCTTGCTTTCTTTCTCAGGATGTACCAAACTGTAGATTTTGCCACTTGTAATATTGTAGCTTCTTGTATTATGGCTTCTTTCACCTGCATGGAGAGCTCCTTTGACCGCATGTTGTCTGTTCACAGCAAAATCTTCCACATGCAAGCACCACACCTCAAATCAACTCCAAGCCTTTTATCTGCTTAATTGATAATGACATGACGACAGACTTGCCCACACCTGCCCATGAAATAGCCTTTCATTCAATTGTCCAATTACTTTTAAGCCCCTGAAATGAAGAGATTGTGTTAGAAAATGCTTTAGTTGCCTCACATTTTTATGCAATCGTTTTGTTCACCCCACTGAATTAAAGCTGAAAGTCTGCACTTCAACTGCATCTGAGCGGTTTCATTTAAAATTCATTGTGGTAATATACAGAACCAAAATTAGAAAAAAAGTTGTCTGTCCAAATATTTATGGACCTAACTGTAAAACTTGTTCCGTTTGTCTGGATCAAGGTAAAGTAGTTGTGTTTAACTTGTTCTGAGCCTGCACAAAAAAAAAGTGATGTAAAGTAACATCAAATGTCTACCTAGATAACAGAGTTTGGGGGGTTGGCAGGCAGACTGTAATTTGTACTGCAGCCTTCTACTCCTTGGTGAGTTGAGGTGATATTTGATAAAATGAATATATTCAATCAAGAAAATGGAATCCAATAAGCTATCATTTACTGCTGCTGTACAGTAAAATATTTTTAGAAAAATGAATCATGTACATTTCACAAATATAACTGCAATTTTCAGATAAACAAAATGCACAAAAATAAGCAACAGTATTGGAAATGGTAGATATAACAAAGGAAAGATCATATACTGGGCATCTGTAGTCTTGAGCCAGGGCACCACATTCCATCTAGAGCCATTACCACTAGCTATACAGAAGAGCATCTTACTAAGAAGACATTAGACAAAAAATAAATTAGTTAAGACAAACTAGCAGTAGGCTAGAGAGGTAACCTTAGCTAGACATGACTGAAGGAGTAGAAGCAAAAGAGATTAAAAGAGCAATGTTAGCTGAAAGTACAGGGACTAGAAAATTTAGAAATGACAGATGAAATGGTAAGTACTGGAGGGCATTCACTCAACATATACAAAAAAAACTCTGGGATTCTAGTGGGACTGGCATCGAGGGCCTACAGTGGACAAGACAGAGAAAAGGAAAACAAAAAGAAAAAACAAACATACTAATAGTTATTGATTGAAGGTCCTGTACAGCTACATTCAGAGAGTTGCTGCCACCGGTTTTATGGCATTTGATAATGGACCAGAAAAGGCAAATAAATTGTTAGGGATGTGGAAAAATTAAACAATACCCACTTTGAAAACTTACTTGAGCTGAATTTAAAAGAAAAAAAGTATGAAGAAAATATAGCAAAAGTTCATAGATTTCAACATCTGGAACCTACCTTCATCTAATATGTACTCCAGGGGCAATTTTTTTTTTTTTTGACTTCCCCAGGAGAAGGAGACGGGGGGGGGGGGGGGGGGGGGGGGGGGGGGGGGGGGGGGGGGGAAAAAAAAAAAAAAAAAAAGACTGCCAGTAATATGTAAGGCCTGGTTATGAAATATTGGTGTACTTAAATGTTGCTGTATTTAAATGCCACCTAAAACAACAGCCCAGACATTTCACCATATACTCCAAACTGTTTGTGGTTAGTTCATCAAGGGACTGAATTTAGCCAAGAAGTCCCTTCGGTTTTAAAGCAGTGATAGGGTGAGCTGAAAGATGTTTAAAAGGACAATTATGTGACATTTTATGGAAGGATAAGGAGTAGGGGCGAGAATGAATGCCTAATTCTGGTAGGGACACTCCAGCATCCAGTTTACCATTCAAAGTAAGGTGTTTCATAAAACGGTTTGTCTAACTCACTGAGGGTGGAAAGGCAGCATAGCAGTAAACAAACAAGCTTCATTTATATTAAAAAAAAAGCACAGAGGGGCAGACAAAATAGAGAGAGACTCCATGATAGCTCTGAAGATTCAATGTTATCAGATACTTGACTGATTTGGTTATTGGGATTGATGATATAATAATGCACAATGGATTCATTCGATGGAAGTAGGATTTTGTATAGTTATGCAGTAATCATGCAACCAGAGAGTTCTGCAAAAGAATTAAACTAAGAACATTACAATCATATATGAAGACTTTGTGGAGACACCCATTACAGGAGTAATTCATGAGAACAAGTGACAGTGAGGGGCTCAAGTGAAAGACTGATACCCTTAAAGACAAGAAGAGTTGGGGAGATGTTTACACAGATGCAAGTAAATCTGTTTGACTTTTGTTCTTCTTTTTCACAATACAGTCAGACTTGATCTGTTAATATTTTTAAAAAGTAATAGATGAACTGATAAAGTGTGACCACATATTCCCTCCATGATGATATCCTCTTTTTGAGACTAAATATCTGGCTAATATTTATAAAATCCCGAAAATGATGTGGAATTTTGTCTTACTACTTCATGTAAACAAAGAGCTGACCTTCAGATTTTGTAATATCCATATGAAATACATTCATGCTTTGTGGTCAGGGTTACTCGTGTGTGGCACACAGTTTGTTTAAAAAGCAAAAATGGCAGTTTCACTACTCAAGCTTGGAGGCCAGGGAAGAACCAACTTTATAACCGTTCAATACTGCAAACATTTACCATTATTTTTCTTGGTATCACATACCACACTCAACATCTCTCAGCATTTATTCTATGCTGTCTTTACCCTCTCACCCGTTTACACTTCCTAGCTCTACTTTCTGATTATAACGGACCTGAAGTATATTTAGCTTCTCTAACCTGGTAAAGTTTAAGTCTGCTTTATCTTGTATTAACAGTCTCGTATATCTCATATCTTACTTCTCATTCTGGAATTAACCAATAAACTCAGATTTCAGAGAATTTACTTTCAAAAATTCCTGTTTCAAGACCCCCTCTAATTCAATTACCCTTCTCTGAAATTCTTCCTCTGACTTGCAAACAGCAATTCCCAGAATTCATCCACCACAACGAAAGAGG
Source organism: Erpetoichthys calabaricus (assembly GCF_900747795.2). Classification (NCBI taxonomy): domain Eukaryota; kingdom Metazoa; phylum Chordata; class Cladistia; order Polypteriformes; family Polypteridae; genus Erpetoichthys; species Erpetoichthys calabaricus. The sequence continues at coordinate 138,077,195 of NC_041399.2, forward strand.
AATGAGCTAAGCACCTACTCCTAATGCAAAACAACTTGTACAGTTTCTTTTCCTATACAGTATGTAGCTTTCACTTATTACTGATGCCTCATACAACATTTCTACCACACTTACCAGCTATTCCAAAAAAAAAAAAAAAAAACTATTTCCCTTGAGACTTTTCCAGATCTATAAATGCATAACATTGTATTTCAGTTCCCTCTAAAATGTTTTTCTGATGTTTCCATACAACACATCTGCTTTCCTTTATTTTAAATTAAGCCATGTTTTCTAAACACTATCTTCAAAAATCAATACTCTTAAAGTCACTGACACATTGAGGTTATTTGTATATACAGCTATGAAGAGGATGAAGAATGGAAAGGCCGTTGGTCCAGATGACATACCTGTGGAAGCATGGAGGTGTTTAGGAGAGATGGCTGTGGAGTTTTTAAACAGATTGTTTAAAGGAATCTTGGAAAGTGAGAGGATGCCTGAGGAGTGGAGAATAAGTGTACTGGTACCAATTTTTAAGAATATGGGGGGAATGTGCAGAGTTGCAGTAACTACAGGGGGATAAAATTGATGAGCCACAGTATGAAGTTATGGAAAAGAGTAGTGGAAGCTAGGTTAAGAAGTGAGGTGATGATTTGTGAGAAGCAGTATGGTTTCATGCCAAGAAAGAGCACCACAGATGCAATGTTTGCTCTGAGGATGTTGATGGAGAAGTATAGAGAAGGCCAGAAGGAGTTGCATTGTGTCTTTGTGGACCTGGAGAAAGCATATTACAGGGTGCCTCGACAGGAGTTGTGGTATTGTATGAGGAAGTCAGGAGTGGCAGAGAAGTATGTAAGAGTTGTAAAGGATATGTACGAGGAAAGTGTGACCGTGGTGAGGTCTGCGGTAGGAGTGACAGACGCATTCAACGGGGAGGTGGGATTACTGTACATCAGAGATCAGCTCTAAGCCCTTTCTTACTTGCAATGGTGATGGACAGGTTGACAGATGATATTAGAAAGGACTCCCCGTGGACTATGATGTTTGCTGATGACATTGTGATCTGTAGTGAGAGTAGGAAGCAGGTTGAGGAGATCCTGGAGAGGTGGAGATATGCTCTAGAGAGGAGAGGAATGAAGGTTAGTAGGAACAAGACAGAATACATGTGTATAAATGAGAGGGAGGACAGTGGAATGGTGAGGATGCAGGAAGTAGCGTTAGCAAAGGTGAATGACTTTAAATACTTGGGATCAACAGTACAGAGTAATGGGGATTGTGGATGAGAGGTGAAAAAGAGTGCAGGCAGGGTAGAATGGGTGGAGAAGAGTGTCAGGAGTAATTTGAGACAGACGGGTATCAGCAAGAGTGAAAGGGAAGGACTACTGGACGGTAGTGAGACCAGCTATGTTATATGGGTTGGAGACGGAGGCACTGACCAGAAAGCAGGAGATAGAGCTGGAGGTGGCAGAGTTAAAGATGTTAAGATTTGCATTGGGTGTGACGAGGATGGACAGGATTAGAAACGAGTACATTAGAGGGTCAGCTCAGATTGGACAGTTGGGAGACAACGTCAGAGAGGCGAGATTGTGTTGGTTTGGACATGTGCAGAGGAGAGATGATGGGTATATTGGGAAAAGGACGTTAAAGATAGAGCTGCCAGGCAAGAGGAAAAGAGGAAGGCCTAAGAGAAGGTTTATGGATGTGGTGAGAGAGGACATACAGGTGGTGGGTGTGACAGAGCAAAATGTAGAGGACAGGAAGATATGGAAAAAGATGATCTGCTGTGGCAACCCCTAACAGGAGCAGCTGAAAGAAGAAGATGAACTGTACTTGCTGCTACTTAACCTTTTACATAGGCAGCATCTCTAAATAGAGTACAGTTGGCCTATACTGGCTTGGGGGGTTCTTAAGCACATATTGCCATATTCCACTTGTTAAAATTCTTAAAATAAAAGATGTTCTTTTCGCCTTCATGTTTGCTACGTAATACCATTCTTCTACCTCCATCAAATGCCTACATTACCAATCCTAAAATGCTCTTGATGTCTCTCTTACTGCTGCCTGAACATCACAAACCTACCTCTATTCCTGCCAACCCCATGGTGGACTATATCAATTTAATCATTCATCTATGCACAATCCTCCTATTTCTCTCCAAATATCCTCTTCCTCCTTTATCCTTTCTCCTCTGCAAATTACCCACTAATTCCATTTGTCTCTTGTATGCTCTCTGGATTGCTTTCTCTTCTCCCTTTATATTACACACCTTAATAATTTAATTTCCACACCCCTTTTTTCTTGCTCCCTACCATCTTCAAATCTATTATCAGCATCCTATGCCATTTTACGTGGCCCTATTACAGCAGAACCTTTGAATTACCTACAAACGTTGCCTCTTCTTCTTTCCAGGATGTAATCTGACTTTGAAATCCACCACTCTCCTAAATTAAATGTTGTGCTTCTTTCTGGAAATAGCTCAAAACACAGTATAATTTCTAAAATATATTCCCCATCTTAATTACTCACTCTAAACACAAATCCACTATGTTCATTCTCAAACCCATTACTCTCTTCTCCCACTCTGTTATTCATTATAATTCTCTGACCGTACATCATCTTCCTCATACTTCTTTCAAATTCTTTGTAAATACATCCTTCTCTTCTTATCATTTCACCCAAGATGCATATATGCCAATGTCACATTTGTCATTTAATTTCCCCAATAATAAATCTGGGTTAAATATCTTCTAACAACATATCCTCCATTCTCTCCACACAATTTCATCCATTCTGTAATCCACAATAGTATCACCTACAATTTCTACTGCTCTACCAGTCATGGATTATACATTACAAGTAGCAATCTAATGCTACACTCTTTCACTCTGTTCTTCAGCTAGGGAATTCCATGTCAAATCATCACACTTTTGGACCTCATTGTCACAGATTTTAATGAAATTTGGCATGTTGATTTGGTTATATGAGTAACCATTGGAACTGAAATTGTATGTATCTTAGATCAATATTAAGGAAGATTTAAGCTAACAAAGTTTGAACTTATTGGGGATGGAGTTATGTCAATATGGCTGCTATGAAAGGGGCCCATTAGTGATATGAAACCATGCAGTACCACCTATAAGTAATAATAGTTTAGATACAACTCAAAAACCACAGACCAAATTTTCTGGAGTGTTAATGACATTATAAAACTAGTTTTACTAAAAAATAAAAAATAAAAAAACCCTGACCCATTTTAAAATAGTTTTTTCACTATTCAGCATTTAATATTAACAAACTTTTTATCTTAACATGGTAATTTTTCAGTTTGGGGATACCATAGTATTTACACAAAATATAGATTTGGAAGAGAGCATAAAACAATATGCAACATATTTAGGGAGACATAGCCTGTCAAAGTCATAATCTCACACACCCAACCCCCCAATTTAAACTTTGTTACCTTTAATCTCCCTTAATATTGACCCAAAACTCGTGGAATTTCAGAATTATCCAGACATAGACTTGTTTTCTGTGGTAACCTTTTCATTCACCACTCACACCAGTAGGGGGAACAAATTGTGCATCACCTAAAATTGCTACCTTTGATCTCATTCTATATATTCTACCTTAAATTTCACACAAATGGGATGAGAGTTAGGATGTGCTGATAATTTCTATTAGTCACAGCAGAAAAAAAATTTAAAATAAATAAATTTGTGGGAGTTTATCAGGCTCAGGCTCAAGAAGAATGTGTGGTTGTTCCAGAATGGTAAAAACAAAATTGTGGTTGTTATAAGGTTATTTAAAGATATTTTTTCATATATAAAATATTTAATGAAACAAACAATGTATACATATTTCCATTAATTACAACATACATAAGCTTCACCCCAATACATCTGTATCCATTTGAACCTGTGATGTCTTAATGAACAGCTCTGAATGACACTGTAATGCTCTAGAAATTCAACCTTATGGGTGCTTGGCTATCTGCACTATATTAACGCACTTTACTCAAACTTTATGGTGCAAGGCCACAGGTTTTCTTGAACAGAGTGAAGAAAAATTAAACTATTTTCAGTTATTGTGCCAAAAACATGTACACTGCTGTTAATCAACATTTACGTTCCCCCCTCAAGGAGAAGGATCATAAAACAGCACCTTACACATCTTCCTTCCATTTATTTTTTCTAATATACTTACCACAGCTGTTCCAATAGCTTACAGATATTCTCTGGCAGCAGAAAGCCAGTAACTGTGCAAAGATAAGCTTTCTCCATTACACTGCTGGGCTCTGGACAGCAAAATGTGGACAAGAAATTGGATGCTTCGTTGTTGCTGATTTTTTCAGGTAGAAGAAAAAAATATTGTTTAAAATACAAGATTTAGATGGCGTTTTATATATATATATAAAAAAAAACACTACTCACCATTCTATTTCTGAAGTAACTGCACCTAGCCACTCCATAAATTCTGAGGCATCACATGACTTTTCCGGATTTCCCCTCAGATCACAACTTTGAATAACTGGATACGGAAGGTCTCTCAACACTTTTGTAGACACAGCTGGTGCATGTTCCTTACATTGGTACTTCTCAAAGTGAGTAGAGAGGCTGAAATCTTCATCACCTTTTTAATATTAGAGAAAATAGCTGATGATGGTAATAATAACAAAAGAAAAACAATACAACACAACCACTACCATATTCTTCTCTAACCAGTGAACTTAATATATTGCAGAGACTGGCACCATATGATACTGATAACAATTTTTGAAAAGTCTGTCTGAAAAGGGACACTTAGCATGTGTCCAATTACAAAATTCAGGCTATTCACTACACTAGACATGGAAAATCTTTTTTTTTTTTTTTTTACCTACTTTGCATTTTCAATGACATTCTTCTGATGTATAGTACAAATTCAAAAGTTTTAAAATTATACCGACGTTCCTGCCCCCCAATATTTTTCCCTTAGAATTTTGTGGTTCAGCATTTTATAACTCTATCTAAAGTTCAATAAGCATAACATTATCCAAAATTACTTTGCAGGCTTCTTTATGTGGAGTACCTTCTTTGTTAATGTGTTTAAGCCCAGTGATGTGGTTGTCACAAGGTAGCGTAGGTTATATATTATTTATATTATATATATATCCATCCATCCATCCTCTTCCGCTTATCCGAGGTCGGGTCGTGGGGGCAGCAGCTTGAGCAGAGATGCCCAGACTTCCCTCGCCCCGGCCACTTCTTCTAGCTCTTCTGGGGGAATCCCAAGGCGTTCCCAGGCCAGCCGGGAGACATAGTCCCTCCAGCGTGTCCTGGGTCTTCCCCGGGGCCTCCTACCGGTTGGACGTGCCCGGAACACCTCACCAGGGAGGCGTCCAGGAGGCATCCTGATCAGATGCCCGAGCCACCTCATCTGACTCCTCTCGATGCGGAGGAGCAGCAGCTCTACTCTGAGCCCCTCCCAGATGATTGAGCTTCTCTCCCTATCTTTAAGGGAGAGCCCAGACACCCTGCGGAGAAAACTCATTTCAGCCGCTTGTATTCGCGATCTCGTTCTTTCGGTCACTACCCATAGCTCATGACCATAGGTGACGGTAGGAGCATAGATCGACTGGTAAATTGAGAGCTTTGCCTTATGGCTCAGCTCCTTTTTCACCACGACAGACCGATGCAGAGCCCGCATCACTGCGGACGCTGCACCGATCCGCCTGTCGATCTCACGCTCCATTCTTCCCTCACTCGTGAACAAGACCCCGAGATACTTGAACTCCTCCACTTGGGGCAGGATCTCGCTCCCAATCCTGAGAGGGCACTCCACCCTTTTCCGGCTGAGGACCATGGTCTCGGATTTGGAGGTGCTGATTCCCATCCCAGCCGCTTCACACTCAGCTGCGAACCGATCCAGAGAGAGCTGAAGATCACGGCCTGATGAAGCAAACAGGACAACATCATCTGCAAAAAGCAGTGACCCAATCCTGAGTCCACCAATCCGGACTCCCTCAACACCCTGGCTGTGCCTAGAAATTCTGTCCATAAATGTTATGAAAAGAATCGGTGACAAAGGGCAGTCCAACTCTCACTGGAAACGGGTTCGACTTACTGCCGGCAATGCGGACCAAGCTCTGACACCGATCGTACAGGGACCGAACAGCTCTTATCAGGGGGTCCGGTACCCCATACTCTCGGAGCACCCCCCACAGGATTCCCCGAGGGACATGGTCGAACGCCTTTTCCAAGTCCACAAAACACATGTAGACTGGTTGGGTGAACTCCCATGCACCCTCCAGGACCCTGCTAAGGGTGTAGAGCTGGTACACTGTTCTGCGACCAGGACGAAAACCACACTGTTCCTCCTGAATCCGAGGTTTGACTATCCGACAGACCCTCCTCTCCAGAACCCCCGAATAGACTTTTCCAGGGAGGCTGAGGAGTGTGATCCCTCTGTAGTTGGAACACACCCTCCGGTCCCCCTTCTTAAAGAGGGGGACCACCACCCCAGTCTGCCAATCCAGAGGCACTGTCCCTGGTGTCCATGCGATGTTGCAGAGACATGTCAACCAAGACAGCCCTACAACATCCAGAGCCTTGAGGAACTCCAGGCGTATCTCATCCACCCCCGAGGCCCCTGCCCCCAAGGAGTTTTTTGACCACCTCGGTGACCTCAGTCCCAGAGATGGGGGAGTCCGCCTCCGAGTCCCCAGGCTCTGCTTCCTCATTGGAAGGCATGTTAGTGGGATTGAGGAGGTCTTCGAAGTACTCCCCCCACCAACCCACAACGTCCCGAGTCAAGGTCAGCAGCGCACCATCCCCGCCATACACAGTGTTGACACTGCACTGCTTCCCCCCTCCTGAGACGCCGGACGGTGGACCAGAATCTCCTCGAAGCCGTCCGAAAGTTGTTCTCCATGGCCTCCCCAAACTCCTCCCATGCCCGAGTTTTTGCCTCAGCAACCACCGAAGCCGCATTCCGCTTGGCCTGCCGGTACCTATCAGCTGCTTCCAGAGTCCCACAGGACAAAAGGGACCGGTAGGACTCCTTCAGCTTGACGGCATCCTTCACCGCTGGTGTCCACCAACGGGTTCGGGGACTGCCGCCACGACAGGCACCGACTACCTTACGGCCACAGCTCCAGTCAGCCGCCTCAACAATAGAGGCACGGAACATGGCCCATTCAGACTCAATGTCCCTCACCTCCCTCAGGACATGGTCGAAGTTCTGCCGGAGGTGGGGGTTGAAGCTACTTCTGACAGGGGGCTTTACCAGACGTTCCCAGCAGACCCTCACAACACGTTTGGGCCTACCAGGCCTGACCGGCATCCTCCCCCACCATCGGAGCCAACTCACCACCAGGTGGTGATCAGTTGACAGCTCCGCCCCTCTATTCACCCGAGTGTCCAAGACATGTGGCCGCAAGTCCGACGACACGACCACAAAGTCGATCATCGAACTGAGGCCTAGGGTGTCCTGGTGCCAAGTGCACATATGAACACCCCTATGCTTGAAAATGGTGTTCATTATGGACAATCCATGACGAGCACAGAAGTCCAATAACAAAACACCACTCGGGTTCAGATCGGGGGGGGCCATTCCTCCCAATCACGCCATTCCAGGTCTCACTGTCATTGCCCACGTGAGCATTGAAGTCTCCCAGCAGTACGAGGGAGTCCCCAGAAGGTGTGCCCTCCAGCACCCCCTCCAGGGACTCCAAAAAGGGTGGGTACTCCGAACTGCTGTTCGGTGCATACGCACAAACAACAGTTAGGACCCGTCCCCCCACCCGAAGGCGGAGGGAGGCTACCCTCTCGTCCACCGGGGTAAACCCCAATGTACAGGCTCCAAGTCGGGGGGGCAACAAGTATGCCCACACCCGCTCGGGCGCCTCTCACCGGGGGCAACTCCAGAGTGGTAGAGAGTCCAGCCCCTCTCAAGGAAATTGGTTCCAGAGTCCAAGCTGTGCGTCGAGGTGAGCCCCGACTATATCTAGCCGGAACCTCTCGACCTTGCGCACTAGCTCAGGCTCCTTCCCCTTCAGAGAGGTGACATTCCACGTCCCAAGAGCCAGCTTCTGTAGCCGAGGATCGGACCGCCAAGGTCCCTGCCTTCGGCCACTACCCAACTCACACTGCACCCGACCTCCTTGGCCCCTCCTATAGGTGGTGAGCCCATGGGAAGGGGGACCCACATTGCCTCTTCGGGCTGTGCCCGGCCGAGCCCCATGGGTTCAAGCCCGGCCACCAGGTGTTTGCCATCTAGCCCCACCTCCAGGCCTGGCTCCAGAGGGGGCCCCCGGTGACACGCGTCCGGGCGAGGGAAAACGCTGTCCAAATTTTGTATTCATCATGGAGGTTTGGATGAACCGCACTTTGTCTCATCCCTCACCTAGGACCCAGTTTGCCTTGGGTGGCCCTACCAGGGGCATAAAGCCCCGGACAACAGAGCTCCTAGGATCATTGGGACACGCAAACCCCTCCACCACGATAAGGTGGAGGTTCGAGGAGGGGTATATTATATTATATTAATATATTATAATATATATATTATATATATATATATATATATATAAATAAATAAATAAATAAGCCTTCTTTGGTAGGAAACAGAAACTGATGAAGTCTGCATGTGTGGTTCCAATTGTGAAGCACTGGGGAGGGGTGGGATGGTGTGGGGGGTGCTTTGCTAGTGAAACAGTTGGTGATTTATTTATAACTAAAGGCATGCTTGTTTGTACATAATTTGGCTATCATTTTTGGGCAATGGGAACACATTTTTTGTTTAAAATTTATAAACCTGTGATCTGAGGAAACTAGTCAAAATAGTACCATCTCATGGGAATATCCCACCATACTTTTATTTTTGGCTACAACACTTTCCATATTACTCGTCTTATATTAAACATTTCTCTGTTGAGCCTGTTAAATTACATTTAATTAACATTGACTATCAAAAGGTACTTTAAGTTTTCACAATGGATAATTTAAATATAGCTATTGCACAGAAAATTAATTATAGACTTTGTAATAATTTGATAAACACTTACATTTAAATTTGAGATCATTTTACAAAGAGGTTAACACTCCAGGAGAGGTTGAAAGAAAACATTTTTCCAAAATGAAATAGACCAATGTGTAATAAAATTGGAGAACTACACTATTGATCAAATGCATTTCTTCCACAAGTTTCAAGAACAATGGGCTGTGAGAGTTAAGAGCATGGACATGCAGAAGAAACATCAACATGACAAAGGGTCAGGACTCCTAGCTGTTAGCCCCTTTGTGTATACGGCCACAGGTAATTAAGTACCTCATAACATTCTAAGAACTGGCTGTGCATTTTCCTGTGGGCTTTATGGATACGCCTGATTTAACTGCATAAAAAAATATCTAGCATCTTAAAATGAGGAGCTAAAAAGTTGGTGTAATGCAAAATGCAACATACTTCTGATCAACAAAAAGTGAATGAGTAGCTCATTAAAGCCAATTATCAACAATTTATAATCAATAAGTTAAAAACAGGTACTGCCTAGAAATTGGCTGTGACTTTATTTTAAGCAGAGAATGTGATTTGAAATTGTTGACTTTAAGCTGAGCTGTGAAGTTGGTACACAAAATTTTTGATCCAGACTGACTCCACAATTTATGGTAAAACCAACTCCGACTACTCTATATAAGACACAAGGTATTTCATCACTGCCATCGTGAATCAGGCTACTATTTAGCAACGTGACCATTTAAAGGTTGGTTGAACTCTTGAGCCCCTGAAGCCTACAAAAATATTCACAATGCCGGGCCACCTTAAATTCCCTCACACCTCATCATCAGCGTCTTTGTTTTGCAAATGTGTCAATCAACACAAGCGGCAAGCTCTCCCATCCCCCAGTGAGACAGCTTAAGTCAGACACAAAATTCTCAGACCTTAAGTCTCAACTGGGAGTGAGGTACCTGGAATTGTATAGGGTAAATAACATTGTTATTTGTAATACATACATTTCATGTGTGTTCCGTGTCTACAACGATCTGTGTAAATGTAGGATGATAGGAAATGCGATGCCAGAAATGTTGAACACAACTAAAAAACTTTTTTCATGTTATAGTAATAATTGACAAAATGTTGACGTCAAGTGTATAATGTGTGAAGACTGAAGTCCAACTATCAATCGATAGGAAGTAAACTTGTTAGGCTGGCTGGTACAGAGGCAAGGACTGCTGCATCATAATCAAGAGGTTGTAGGTTCAATCACGAGTCCTCCTCATATTTACCATTTTGAGTAATGAGCTGCTATTATTGTTACTATTAGAGTAGATAATAGTGCTGGGCGGTATACCGGTTCATACCGAAAATCGTTTTTTATTTTTTTTATGATATGGATTTTTCTTATACTGCAACACCGGTTTAAATTGCCTAAACGACGTTCGGAACATGGCACAGCGGGAAACTGTTCAAGTGGGGACCTTTTTTCACTGCTACACCGCTAAACACAGATTTGTTGCACTAGGGCTCTTTTTCACTGCTACACCACCAAATAGTGGGCGGTAGCATAGGAATGCTGCGCGGTGAAAATGGACAAAGAGCCTGGAGATACTTTAGTTTTAAAAGGTCAGATGTGTAAATACTGTTTCTATACTACTGGATAATACTGCAAGCCAAGTTGTACTTGTTTTATTTGTTTTCAATACAGTGTAATGTACCTGGGTACTGTGTAATAGTGTAACGACATGTTGACTTTATTCTCGCCGTTTATGTCAAGATTAAAGTCGACATGTTGACTTTATTCTCATAATTTGTCATTAAAGTAGAACATCGTAAACTAAACTTCATCGTAAAATGAATATTTAATTTACTAGATTTTCTCAAACCCCGTCATAAGTTATATAGCACATTAAATGCTTTGTGTTAAGTGATTCTTAAACTGACTTCTTGCACTAAGAGGATGCGCCGGCAGCGATCTGTAGTCAAGAATACATTCACTTCATGATCTTCCTTCTCTCTGAACATTTAGAATGCTAAAATAACTACTTAATATAATTTTCATGGTGAAATGCATTAAAGCATGCATTAATCATATGGGGGCACGGCGGCGTGCCTGCCTTGCATTTGCATGTTTTTCTGGTGGGTTTACTCGGCGCTTCAGTTTCCTTTCAAAGTCATGTAGGATGTGGGGTTTTGTTGTTCTATATTGACCCTGCTAGTGTATGTTTTGCTTGTATTCATCCTTCGATGTGCTGGCGACTCGTTCAGAGATGGGCGCAACTCTGAATGGATGGCATAATTAAACATGTATAACGAAGATATTTTTAAAGTTCTGAACACTCCGTGGGCTAAGTTTATAACTAGGTTTAATTTCACAAAGACGTTTATCGTGTGGTGATTGGTTATGTGGTGAAAGAAAAAGGAAGGATAGGAACTGGGGTTTTGGTAGCCTACGTCAGATAGAGACAGCATGCATGCAATAAAAATAGCCCGCTCAATAGAACATGCATTGAATTCTGTGTTCGTGTCTCCGACCAGCAGATCACAAACCCAACATTTACACAATATTTAAGTTAAACCTGTGCGACAGCTATTCATATATCCAGTTTTTTGGAGCCTCGTCACACCTGCCATAAAGTTCTCTACACTGAACATACACCTGGGGACCCCTTACTGCGAGGGAGCAGCACTACCGCCTCACTACCGTGCATGTGTAATACCTGCTTTAATGCATTTCATCATGAAAATGATATCAAGTATTTATCTTAGCATTCTAAATTTTCAGAAAGCAGGAATATCATGAAGTGAATGGATTCTGTATGGTGATCGCTGTCTTCTCTTAGTGCGGAGGAAGTCAGTTTAAGAAGCATAGTGATTAACCACTGGGTCAGGGAACGTAACACAAAGCATTTAATGTGCTGCATTAATTTATGACGGGGTAAATTAAGTAATTGATTAAACATCGATTTTAGGAAGAAGTTTAGTTACAACATTCTACTTTAATTATGAAGTAAACTAAGAGAATAAAGTGGAAATGTCGACTTTAATCTCGACATAAACGGCGAGAATAAAGTGGAAATGTTGACTTTGTTCTCGACATATTGTTGGTTTTTTTCTTCCCAGTATAGCTTAGCTTGAAGCAAGGTCCATATTAATGCAGTTTGCCTAAATGATGGTTCAGTTGGTAAAGATGTCATCACCAAGTTGCACTTGTTTTATTTTATTTTAATTTGGTGAATACTGTGTAATGCACCTGGGCTTGAAGTCTTGAAGTAATAGTGCAACTATCAGTAATAATACTATTATTTATTTTATTGTTATTATTTATTAGTTTAAATACAGTATTATGCAGTTTAATGATGATAAAGTTGTTTAAAAAGTCACTTTAACGTGTCAGTGGACAGAGATTGTTAACATTAACAGAAAGTGTAGTTGGTTTACAAAAAATATTTACTATTTATTCCTTTTCTAAGACATATTCGGTGCAATACAATTTTTGACAAGCACTTCTGGATATTTTACTAAGTCTAAATGCCTCTTTGTATGGTTGAAAATATGTTGTCAAAATTATAGTTTGTTTTTGCAAAATTTGTTCAATAAAAAAGGTTCTATATTTTGACTGCATTTGTCATGCAATGTGATACCTTCTCCATTAGTTGCACCCCCCTTGAAAACTATCACTTTATGGGGCAATGCAAACTGTATTAATAATTGTGTGCACATTAAAATGTTTTTTTTTGTACAGTGTACAATACACTTGACAGTGGAATAGGTTATTCTTAGCCAGTAATTGCAGTGGAAAATGTGGTTAACATCCACTCATGCATGGGGAAAAAAAATACCGTCGAATACCATGAAACCGGGATAATTTAGAAAAATACCGTGATATAGAATTTTTGGTCATACCGCCCACCCCTAGTAGATAATAAATACAGACTCATACCAAATGTATGTAACAGCTGGTGTAAATTTATGGTACTTGTAAATGATAGTGCTGAAGGGATAAAAGCAGATACACAAACACAGCTCATTCATTTTTTCTTTATGACTTGTTCAGTAAACAGACACCACAGTCTCTGTGGTGGATGTTACTTTTCCTCACACACGGACAGTCCACATCAACATGTCATTTGAACACATTTTTTTATTCAAGAATCCAAAAATAAAACTGAATAAAAAATTGTTCAGATTAAGTTTTATTCAAGAATAAAACTGAATAAAAAAACATGTTCAAATGACATGTTGATATGAATGGCAGATTGAAAGGAAAAGTAACATCTTTTACAAGTACCATAAATTTACATACAATGTTACAGACTTGCATTAAATGTATGTTTTGGTTATATGATAATAATAATAGCAGCTCACCAGACGCTGGATTTGAACCTATTACCTCATTATTGCTAAACAGTACCTTATCCACTGCGCCATCTGCGCAGAACTGTGACGGAGCAGCATTAATACTGTGACAACTGGTTGAAAACGAAACACGCAAACACACACTTATGCGAACAACTTTTATTTTGTACTGACTGAAAGTTAGGCTTCAGCAACATGTCAACTGAGCACTTTCTTTTTCTTCAGTGTTATTCTTGAATAAAAGCATACTTGTTTTGTTACTACCGTTTGTTAAAGTGTTTCTTGGATACTTTGGCTTCAGTCTTCACACATCCTACAATTCATGTCAAAATGATGTTATTACTTAAAACATATGAAAACATTTTCTGTTTTAGCCATGTGCTCAGCATTTCTTGCCTCACATTTCATCTGTCATTCTATATTTACATAGACCGTCGTAGACAAAGAACAGACATGATCAGAAATGTATGTATTTCAAATCACAGTATTTCATTACCTATATAATTTCTTACAAATGCATCGCCTGATAAACACTTCAATACACACTTCAGCAGGGCGATGCCTTCATCTGACTGAATGGTAGGGGGGATTGTACCAGGATACGTTCTGCTAAACCACACATTTGCAAAACAAAAGCAGACTATTAGCACAGTGAAAAGGAGCTACGAGTTTTATATTGTTACCAAAAGGCTAAAGAGAAAAAGTTTATTTGAATTAGTATATGTAAAATTGAGGTTTTAAGACATTTAAATTTAATCAGAATTGTTACATTTTTACTCCACCTCCAGTCGATTGAAGTAACCAGTAATTTTTTTCCAACTTCAGTGACCTGGGGCCTCATGTATAAACGGTGCATACGCACAAAAATGTTGCATAAGCCCGTTTCCACACTCGAATCGTGATGTATAAAACCAAAACTTGGTGTAAAGCCACACACATTTTCACGGTAGCTCAAACCCTGGCGTATGCAAGTTGTCCGCTCGGTTTTGCAAACTGGTGGCACCCAGCGTCAAAGCAGTGCTACTGTTCCAGCGTGGTTTCCCTTTCTTTTTTTTTTCCCTTTCTTTTTCAGATCTACATCCCTGACGCAGCTTTATAATACACTGAAATTAACCGCATATTGTTTATTAGTTTAAGGCATCTGATTGTAATTAACCTGTAATAATAGTAAATGGTCCACGGAATGGCCAAACTATTCCAAATACCATAGCTGCTTTAGCGTTGTTACTTTCACTGCACCACTCGGAGAAGCTGATCGGAAAGAAAATTATCGTTACACAGAATCAAGCACACACTACCTCAGCCATTCGCTATTTGAATTGCTCTCATCCGACACACCGCTTCAGAGCCTTTCCTGTACGGACTTCAAGGTTTCGGAAACAGTTTTCATCCCAAGAACTATAAACGCACTCAATCAATCTGTTGGTACTTACAAGTACAATTACCTCACTGTAAATTGCGATACAGTTATAATATTGCACAACCTGCGCCACTTTATAAAGTGCGTATCAATGTTATTATAGTTAATGAAAACTAAAATCAATACTGAAACTATTATTAAAAAAACATTTTTCAGTAAACTGAAATAAAATAATTAACAAAACCGAAATGAAAACTAAAACTAAACAAAACTATTAAAGTAGGGTGAAAGACTAACTGAAATAAAAAGTAATAATTTACTAAAATATTTTAGTTTTCGTTTTGAATGAATATTCTTACCGGTAGTCTTTAACCCTTGTAAGGTTTTAACTCTAAAACAAAGTCATCCACCACGAGCCACCCGCAATATATTCATCCAGTGAACGGCGGCTGGGTGACGGAGGGGCGGCTGTTTCACACAGCATTTGGCAGTGACGGAGCAAGTTGAGTGCGGGGTGTGTAAAGCGTGAGAGATAGAAAGCGATTTGCGTGCCGCCATTCTTTGCACTTGTTGTATATCAAGATGTAATTCAAACGGCTGAAATCAGAATGTGTGCTGGTTAACAAAATGTTTATGGACAGAAAAATCACAAGTGAGTAACGTTTCAGTTTATTTTCTTAGGTGTCTGCTTTTTGTTAACAGCAATTCACCTGCCACTTCACACAGGAGAAATCGTTGTCACTTTCTCATATACGAAGTATAGAGAAAGTACAGTAATCATGAAAAAATTCGACCGATATTTTGATGAGTCTTGATGTTATAGACTAACCAGTGTCCAACAATACTGTTTTTTGAAATTGTGTGTGTACGCGTGCGCGTCTGTGTCTGTGTGTAAACACGATAACTCAAAAACGCAACTAGATTGATAGATGAAATTCGGCATGTGGTTGTTACACCACAATTATAGATATGAATTAACTTTCGGGCTAAATCCATCACCCGGAAGTGGTACTTTACCTAAACACATACTCGATTTTTTTTTTTTTTTTTTATTATTTATACAGCTGCAGAGTCTGATTTTTTTCAACTTTACTTATATAATAATTGTTTCAATATATAATTAATTTGATTTGTTTTTGATGGTTCCTTAATGTACATAATATAAAAAATATAATCATTGACTTGCGGTTTACTCCTCAAATATCCATCCCCATATCTGAGTATACACGGAAGTCGAGGGGAGACGACTCCTGGTTTTGAAAATAAAATGCCACTGATCGAGAGACAGACTAGGTCATCATACAAGATTAGCATATTGTTGCTGACTAATCATTTTTTGCTTTAAAAACATTGTTTAACAATGAAGCAATACCAAACAAAGGTAGAGAGTCTGACAAGTGATGAAAAACTAAACATACTAATGGTTTTTGTATTTATTCTATATTTATTAATTTATCTTTTTAAGTTCATATTCACAACTTAAAATACCTGATATTGTGAAAGTAATCCATTAGCAGAATTATATTTTAAAATGTTTGTCTCCCTTTTTTCAATGTTTTTTTCTCTCTCAAAATAGATAGTTGAAATATCATATTCTTTTTGTTCTTAACATCAGCCTTATCATACATATTGCATACCAGGGATTTATCCTGCCTTGCATCCAAACCTGCTGTGGTAGGCTCCAGATTTCCTGCAATCCTACTCTGGATAAACAGGTTTAGATAATGTATACAGTAATCCCTCCTCCATCGCGGGGGTTGCGTTCCAGAGCCACCCGCGAAATAAGAAAATCCGCGCAAGTAGAAACCATATGTTTATATGGTTATTTTTATATTGTCATGCTTGGGTCACAGATTTTGCGCAGAAACACAGGAGGGTTGTAGAGAGACAGGAACGTTATTCAAACACTGCAAAAAAACATTTGTCTCTTTTTCAAAAGTTTAAACTGTGCTCCATGACAAGACAGAGATGACAGTTCTGTCTCACAATTAAAAGAATGCAAACATATCTTCCTCTTCAAAGGAGTGCGCGTCACGAGCACCAGACTGTCAGAAAGACAGAGGAAAGCAAACAAATCGATAGGGCTGTTTGGCTTTTAAGTATGCGAAGCACCGCCGGTACAAAGCTGTTGAAGGGCGGCAGCTCACACCCCCTCCGTCAGGAGCAGGGAGAGAGAGAGCAGAGAGAGAGACAGAGAAAAACAAACAGTCAAGAATCAATACGTGCCCTTCGAGCTTTAAGTATGCTAAGCACCGTGCAACATGTCGCTTTCAGGAAGCAGCTGCACAGAAGATAGCAACGTGAAGATAATCTTTCAGCATTTTTTAGACGAGCGTCCTTATCGTCTAGTGCGCGAACAGCCCCCCTGCTTCACACCCCCTACGTCAGGATCAGAGAAAGTCAGCGCAAGAGAGAGAGAGAGAGAAAAGTAAGTTGGGTAGCTTCTCAGCCATCTGCCAATAGCGTCCCTTGTATGAAATCAACTGGGCAAACCACTGAGGAAGCATGTACCAGAAATTAAAAGACCCATTGTCCTCGAAAATCCACGATATATATTTAAATATGCTTACATATAAAATCCGCGATAGAGAGAAGCCGCGAAAGGCGAAGCGCGATATAGCGAGGGATCACTGTATGTTGTTCTTAATCTCAGATGCTGTCTCTGTTGTTTTGTGCCTGTCTGTACTCCTATGACCTGCTCTTGCTCTGCTCATTATGGGTTTACTGTCCTTTATGGTGGTCTATTCAAGACTCAATGCCCCTAACCCTGACACTACATGCTTGTTGTTCTTTGTTTCCCTCAATACAGCGAGGTGGGGGTCTGCACACTCATTCAAGTCTAAGAGCCCTGTTCTTCCTAAGCCCCTGTGATTTTCATGAGAAAATATTTAAAAAATGATAAAATGTGTAAATTGTTCATATTCAGTTGTCTAGTTTTGATTATGCTTATTTTTATCAGACAAAAACAAACCCAGACAGTAAACCAGGCAGTGTATTAAGCTTTCACTAACATTAAACTCATATCCAAATCTGTTAAAGTGTACAGTTCTGTCTGATTGTGACACAAAACTAACTCCGTAGGCGCTCAATGCCATAATTACTAAAACTAAACTGAAACTAATATATATAAAAATAAAATAGAAATGTCTTTGTGAACTAAAAACTAAACTAAAACTAAAAATACACGACGAAGGAAAACTAAAACTAAACTGAATTTCCAAGTAAGGTCAGAAAAAATATAGAAATAAAAACTAATATAAAAAGGCAAAACTATAATAACCTTGGTGCGTATTACATATGATGACAATCATTTTTAAGATGAAATGCAGCAAAATACAGTAATCCCTCCTCCATCGCGGGGGCTGCGTTCCAGAACCCCACGCGAAAGATGAAAATCCGCGAAGTAGAAACCATATGTTTCATATGGTTCTTTTTATATATTTTAAGCCCTTATAAACTCTCCCACACTATTATAAACACCTTCCCGCACTATTATACAGCATAAACCCTTTGTATTCTCTTAGATATTAGGTAAGATTCGTTGAAATTATGTATGTAAACACAGTTTATATACAGTAAAACCTAAATATTATTTTAAAGTATATCGAGCGTCTCCGATATCACATATGTTACAGCCATTAACGACAGACAGGCCACAGCAATAATACGTACAATGCAAGAAAAAATTGTATACAGTAAAATGTGTGTACAGTGACACTAAACTATGTACATGTAATAAGTACCGTACGTAGTATAATTAATTATGGTTACTCACCAACAATGACACGACGACTTGTCCGATAACGATGATTTTAATTTAACTGCACAACAAAGGATAGCGTTACAGCTCTTCTAAAGGAGCCTCTTCAGGCGACTGTGTAGCACCGCCGTTGTTCTTCTTCCAGCACTCTTCAATCCAAATCCCTAAAGCAGATTCCATCCAGACTACTGCTTATCACGTCCACTTTGCAACTCGTTTTGCACCCTGGTTTTTTAAATGTCACTGTGCAGCTGTAGATCTTATATGCTTTTCCTCCTTTTTAAATAAAAAGAATCGTGGACTCATTGATGCCGTAATGGTGTCCTGCAGTGGTGTAGCTGTTCCCTTCCTTCAACATATCCAAAACTTTTACCTTTTCTGCAATCATTTGCATCTTCTGTTGGAGCTTGGACACGGCCCCTGAAGCAGTAGCAGGAGCACGTTAATGCTGAATGACTGAGATGAGACTTCCTGGTTAATGCAGCACTCCGTCGCTGAGCCAATCAGCACACAGGAACTTAACTGTGTGCTCTGATTAGGTAGCTTCTCAGTCATCCGCCAATAGCGTCCCCTGTATGAAATCAACTGGGCAAACCAACTGAGGAAGCATGTACCAGAAGTAAAAGGACCCATTGTCCGCAGAAACCCGCGAAGCAGCGAAAAATCCGCGTTATATATTTAGATATGCTTACATATAAAATCCGCGATAGAGTGAAGCCGCAAAAGTCGAAGCGCAATATAGCGAGGGATTACTGTATGTTTATTTAAATGACGTTAACATTTTATCTGTATAATGTAATAATCTTTATTGTTAATAATTAAACATAGTAGCAAGGACTCCGATTGTCGCAGTGCTAAGCGACATAGAGGCTGGCGCCCGATTATTCCTGCCTCGCGCTGTATTCTTGCTGGGGCTGGCACGACACTGCCGGAAAGACAGATGGATAGAATAATTAAACATGTACTACGAAGATATTTCAGTGTTCCTTAAAAGTTTTGAAGAATCGGCGTTCTAAGCATACAGATGGCTTAATATCTATTACAGAGCTGATTGTGTGGCAATAGGTTACTTGGAGAAAGAAATGGAAGGACAGGAATTGGGGGTTAGTACGTTTGAAAGACACAGTACTGCTGCAATAAATTATTTCATCGAAGGTCGCGCGTTCGCAACAACCATCTTGTGGGAGGCAGGAATAATCTGTGGACGAGGCGCCTGCTCGTCACTATCACTGTGCCACTGTGTTCCCATGTTTAAAAACATGCTTTAAAACTCCTATCATCATGAAAATGATATCACGTATACATCTCAGTATTTTAATTATTCAGAGAGATATAATATTACGACTGTAATGGATTCTGTGTCCTGTAGGAGGAAGAGAAAGCCCGTTTAAGAAGCAGGTAGTGCACATAGAGCACATAGAAGATCAAATACAAAACAAAGCATTTAACGGGCTACTTTAGTTACGATGGGATTTGAGAAACTAGTAAATTAAATGATTTTAAGTTTATGAAGTTCTACTTTAATGACAAAATAAACTACATGATTAAAGTGGAAATTTCTAGATTAAAGTTGACATTTCGTGCTTTTTTCCCCCCACTGTGTGCCTATATTTTTTTTCTCTGTACCCTAATAAGCTTTCATATGACACTCAGACAGTAGGCTACGACTCGCCTTTTCACGGCGACTTTGATATCTGACCGCTTCTTTTTTTATTTCGGGCACTGTGCGACTTAGTGTCAGAGAAACTCGAAAGTTCAAGTTCACAAAGTCACTCGATTAACTTCCTTTTGTTGATTATAACACTGTTTAAACCAACAAATATTAAGTTTTTCCTTGCCTCCACTTCGTATTCACTGAAATTCTTCTATTTTCCCCCGTGCTTTTGCCATTGTCCTTTTCACAGAAGGCTGAGCTTAAGGGCTATTTATACTGATTTGCATATTCAAAGAGGCATAATTCTGGGAGGAGTTGGGGCGGGACGGCAGGCGCGTGTGTTACTTTCCACGCTGACCGGGATTTATGTAGAGGAAGAACGTGGAAGTTGGCGTTCAAACAGACTTATGAATCTGAATTTTTTTTGTGCATATGCACATTTCCGCATTTGTCCATATGCCATGTTATAGTGTGAATTCTACGCACGCTGTTATACATGAGGCCCCTGATCCTTAAGGATTTTCTGTACAGTAGATAGCTATACTACTATCCATCAACCTGAACCCACTTAGAAAGTTAGATACATAGCACCTATGAATGTGTAATAAACAGTTAATTTTGCTTTCTTTAGACTATATTAATCTAATTCTACTTTTTCACAGGTTTGGCTATCATACACAGCAATACATTCAGCCTGGTTTTGTCTTATGAGGTTTCTCAATTCTCTGTATACTGCTTTGTATTTTGAGGACACATGATTGTTTCTCTTGGTTCAAAATTTGAGAATGTAATGTTAACAGCAACAAATGTAAACAGTCACTAGAAGGGGCCTATAAGTAATTGCAAATACAGTGCTAATATCTATAGTATATTAGATAAATTTAAACAGTTTTATTTTCCTACATAAAAACAAAAAACACTGTAAATTACATACCTGGAGAGTTCCACATTATCAAAAAGTCACACTTAACTAGTAGCTTCTCTTTCAGCGCCCACATAACTCTCTTGTTTTTGGCTGTGCCAGGGACTAGTGACTTTAAGTCAACTGTAATAACTAAAAAAAAAAAAAGTATATTTTAACAATTAAAATTGTAACCTGATCAAATTTAAGAAATGTTCACAATTAATCAAAATAGTAAATTATTCAAATTTAAGACAAGTACAGAAGCAACAGAATGAGATTAAAACATTATACAAAAATACATTAGATTTATGCTTTAAAACATTAAAGACTTTGAAATAGATTTTCAACAACTGAATATGCTAAAGCAGATTAAAGTAACCACATGTATCAAATTCAACACTGATGTCAATGACATAATACAAATGCATAACATCTCCTGTTCTTTTCTTTGTATCAAAGAAACCAGTAAGAAAGTTTCACATTTCACTACAGTTGAATTGTTTAAAACATCACAATTTTTACAAATGAAGCATAATATTCAATCAAAGGTTTGAAGTTTGCGGTCATTTATGTTAAATATTAATACCTAGCTGAAACTGTATCAGAGAAAATATTAATATTTGCCTTGGTCACTACTATATATAAAAAATTACAAGAGGAAGTGTAACTTATAAAGCATGTGCCAATCATGTATTTTACTCATATACCCCAATCACACAAAGAAAAAAAAAAAATTTTAACAGTATGTACATATATTAATGTGTGACCAAAATGAGCAAGCACAAGTACAACTATGCATCCCTTAAAAGGTTTTATGCATTGTGACAGCCTGGTGGTGCAGAAATGCTGGCATCTTCTGTTTAATTGTGTCTTTTAAAAAAGTTATAAGATTTCTGGATAAATATTTTGAATATTTTCTTCCTGTGTATGTGTGCCATTTTTCCCTTAATAATAGATTTGCTCCCAAATCCTAAAAAACAGATTACACTGATTAAAGACGCCAAATTGGCCCAGTGCTAATGAGTGTATGACTGGCCCCTGTGATATAAAGGGCTGCATGGATTATTATTACATTACAGATTATTATTCTATCACATTCTTCCCACTATGTAAAGTTCTATTGTTCAGAAAACATTTTGTCTGTATCTTTCCCACCATCACAAAAGTATGGCCTTGCTCCTATCCACTCTTGAAACAAAATCTGCTCTCAAAGCAGAAAGAAGAAAGAAACCATTAATAATGAGAAGGAAAAAAAAATAATAGAAAAATTTAAAAAAAGAATGTCATTTGATGATGACCCCAGTCCTGGCTAGCCTATGACATTACTTCCAGAAGAAAATGCTTTTTGGGAAAAAATAAATAAATTAATAAATAAATAAATAAAATAAAAAAAAGAATTTAACTTGTGATTGTGCATGAGATTTCATACACTATAGGGATTTGTTAATAGTCAGTTGAAGCCATCTTTAATGAAAAACTAAACATCAGTGCCCAGAATGCTTACTAATAATATATTAAGGAAAGCTAATAACTAGCTGGAATTTAAGAAGCATTTCTTGGATCCTTTGACAAAGAGCCGAATAACAATCAAAGCTATGCAATTAAGGGGATTCTAAAAGCACCAAAAGAAATTCAAAGACCAAAACAGAGCTATTAGATAAAATTGTCATCATTATTAGATGTGTCTGCATTCAAATGTAAAAGGCACCATCGTGTTCATCTGTATGAAATAACCTCGCTCCCAGAGAAGAGATTACATTAAAATTTGGTACACTTATATTTCAAGAAAATTTGTTCAGAAACTTCCATTTTTGTTAAGAAACTTGAACAAATTGATGCCACACCCACAATATTCCCTAGACCTGGCCTCATAGGACTAACCACCTGTTCATCAAGTTCAAGGGCTACATCCAGTGGAAGTGCTGTCAATGATGAAGTCAAGTCATCTTTGGAAGAGTAGTTGCACAAGCAAGACAAAACATCTTATTAAAAAGACATTGAAAATCTTTGCACGTATTAAAAGAAGTTTACTTGTGCTCATGGGGATTATACTGAAAATAAAAGTTAAACATTTACAATTAATATTTTGGTTGTTTTTTTTTTTTTTTCTAACTTCCAACGTTTTCCTAACTTGGTTGGGTATAGTTTAGACAAATGATTTTAATTTCTAAAACATCACTCAAGCAATTAAAAAAAGGAGTCTGCATGTACAGATGTGAGTTATTGGAGTACCTTTAAAGTAAGTGAAACAGATAATAAACAGTCACCACGACGCATACGATTAGAATGTAAAAAATAACTTCCGTTATTAAACAAACTAAAAAGAACAAGAAACGAGGTACAAATTGTCCAGACATCATGACCATGTATGTTTCAGTTTTCCGACAGTCAATCTAAACCAGCATTGCCTGTCAGCTTTTAAGGGGCAATACAGAAATCTGAAAACTGACCATTCTAACATTTCCTAAAACTTGTTGCACCAAACATTAGCATAAGCACATAAGCTTACATTTGTGCCAGTCACTCCCATAATGCTCTGAGTCAATTAAAGAATTGTTGGGAAACCTTGTATCACTCATTTGGTATATACTGCTATCAATTACATGAGTGTCAATTACTTATTACTCTGCTTTGCTTCCTTACACTGAAGCTAGCTAGCTAGGTTGGGAAGAAGGGGAGAAAAAAAAAAAAAATAAAAAAAATAAATAAAAAAATAAAACTTTTTCAAGCAATGGATAGATTCTTAGGTCGTGTCTACATCAAGTGAAAACAAGCTAACTTCATCTAAAAAAGGAAAATATAATGGCAATTCTATAGAGTTTGGCTTTGTGATTCCTCATTCTCAATCTAGACAAAGTACAGGGTACATTTGAATGTGGAGGATGATTTCAGAGTCTGCCAATTACTCATCACTCCCAGAGAGTGCAGTCAGAGACAAGTATGCCCATCACATAAGAGGTCCCAGCTCTGAAAAAGTTTGATAACCCCTGACCTACTGAGGCTGGTGCTACATGGCATAATTCACAATCTCAGATATTGATTGCGATGTCCGTTTCTACTCTTTATCCACTAATTCCCAGCAAAGTGCTTCAGGATGATTTTTGACAAACTCAAAAAGTATTATCTACACGCTTCTAATTAAAGTACAAATACTAATAGAGATTGAGGATGTTGGGGAAATTCTGTAAGTATGTTTTCGCTTTGTCATTATGGGGTTATTGAGTGTAGTTTGAGGGCCAAAAACCAACAACAAAATAAAGAAACCAGAAAGTGAAGGAATACTTTTTAAATCCACTGTATATGTGAATATTGGATACCAATTCCTTCTGGGTCAAACGAATTTCAGTAATAGCCCATTGTTTGAAAATTCACATCACTGCACAAATGCCATTTTGAGGGCCAGCTGTGCATAGAGTAGGAAATGAATTTAAAAAACATCAGCTTTTGGGGAAGAATCAAGTTTAGAAATTACACCTTTGTGAGATATGCCATAAATAACTTATAATGCATTCATGTACTCGTGCTTGCTACACAAATTTCAGAATAATGTAACATAACAACCATTAAATGTATTCTCACACATTAATGCCACTGCATTAGTAAACTTCCATTCTAGAACTTTTGATAATTCTTTCCTTATTAATTTTCTGCTGCTAGTATCTTTTAAGGAAAGTGCTGGCTACTCTTACAAGCAAAATATTCAGAAATTGTGAACAGACACATCAATGGAGAGTCAGTACACTAAAAACTGAGATACTTGGCATTTTTGGATATTTGTGAATTAATTACACATGAAATAAATAAATAAAATTAACCTATACATTTTATGAATGAATGCCTGGAGTACAATATTAGTATAATAGACTGAGATAGACTTAAGGTAGTAGACAACCTTAGGGTCTATTAAAAATTGCCAACCATGCCTGTGCATACCTGTTGGATTTTGTAAGAGAACAATTTACAAGGAAAACATATAGCGTTTGGGAACAAAGCACAGAAACTGCCTGGCTTGGGATAGAAGTTAAGCATTTGTGATGTGAGGAAGTCACATATTCCACTAATGTCCGATATAGGATTCTTATTGAAAAAACTATTTATAGTATTTTACACTATTGCACTATTACTGTAAATACTATATACTAATATTATAAATCTTCCTTACCATAACGCATCACAGCCTTGTGAGAGTATTGAGAAGACTTCCCCTCCAGTCCAAGTTCTTCATATGTATCCTTATCCACTGACAAAATAAGTGTTCCTATGACAGTAATGTCAAATTCATGATGTAAGACAATTTGATGCAGTTGTAGAGAACTATTTATCTTCCAAATAAACATACTTTGATAACTATTCAAATATTTAACATTCATATCAACCATATGCAAACTCAGAATGTTACTTTACTTGGTAAGAAAAACCATGATGCAGGGAGTAAAACAAACACAAAAGATGGATATTTTGTATTTTACTTTTCAGTTTGACAAGAACTACAATAATTAGGAAGAAAGTGCTAAAAATATCAAGGTAAACTACACCTCAAAAAGCACTGCAATACTAACATCCAAAATGTGTCCATAGAAGGTATGTACAGTAAAATTAGCATTACATTATACAATGTTAAGGAAACAAAATTGAAAGCTGGTGGCTTCTTATTTGTTGTCTAACCCAGGTCTTGATGAAGACAAGTAGAACATTTGCAAGTAAGAAATTCTGATTCTTCAGGAAAAAAACCCAGATGACAGAAAAGACAGTTTAATCTCTTTTCCAGTTTTCTACTATTACCAGTTCTTATATAAGACATGCACAGATCAACAGTAACCTAACACAGATGTACTCTCTTCAACCCTTTCTCAGCTAATATAGGTTGGAACTCAGTTATAAATCTACAGAAGCCATTCCCAGTAAGTATTCCCACAGCAAATCCCTAACTTTTTATTCCTTTTTCCAGCAATATAGATAACAAATGTATTTTCAGTACAGCCTCATCAAAATTATGAACAAGGGTAAAAAAAAAAAATTGGCTTCATTGAAATATAGCTGTAATGCTCCAGTTATTAAAAATAATTTAGTTTGAGTTAAATCAGGCAATGATCACGTTCTGGTTTATTGGGCTTTTTCAGTTTTGGATTTTTTTGTGTGATTAAAAATGATTTTGTTTCCATATAACATTGACTAGCTAGAAAATACATAAAAAAAAAAGTTTAATAGTCTGGCTTTCACCACAGGCACCAGTTAAACCACATTTAAATTAAATTCTTGGTCTTTAAAGCAAAAAAATTATATAATTATCCCACTTTTAGATTTAACGGTAATTCTTGATACTATCGATAATGTTCTAGTACGAAGGTTCTCAAAGTCAGTCCTAGAAATACCCCATGGCTGCAGGTTTTTGTTCCAACCATTTTCATAATTAGTTAATCACTATACAGTGATCCCTCGCTATATCGCGCTTCGCCTTTCGCGGCTTCACTCCATCGCGGATTTTATATGTAAGCATATTTAAATATATATCGCGGATTTTTCGCTGCTTCGCGGGTTTCTGCGGACAATAGGTCTTTTAATTTCTGGTACATGCTTCCTCAGTTGGTTTGCCCAGTTGATTTCATACAAGGGACGATATTGGCAGATGGCTGAGAAGCTACCCAGCTTACTTTCTCTCTCTCTCTCTCTCTCTCTTGCGCTGACTAGGGGGGTGTGAGCAGGGGGGCTGTGTGCAGCTGCTTCCTGAAAGGACATGCTGCACGGAGCTTCGCATACTTAAAAGCTCAAAGGGCACGTATTGATTTTTTATCTCTCTCTCTATCTCTCTCTAACTCTCTCTCTGCTCCTGACAGAGGGGGTGTGAGCTGCCGCCTTCAACAGCTTTGTACCGGCGGTGCTTCGCATATTTAAAAGCCAAAAAGCCCTATTGATTTTTTTTTTTGACTGCTTGCTTTGCACTCCTTTGAAAAGGAAGATATGTTTGCATTCTTTTAATTGTGAGACAGAACTGTCATCTCTGTCTTGTCATGGAGCACAGTTTAAACTTTTGAAAAAGAGACAAATGTTTGTTTGCAGTGTTTGAATAACGTTCCTGTCTCTCTACAACCTCCTGTGTTTCTGCGCAAATCTGTGACCCAAGCATGACATTCTAAAAATAACCATATAAACATATGGTTTCTACTTCGCGGATTTTCCTACTTCGCGGGTGGCTCTGGAACGCAACCCCCGCGATGGAGGGATTACTGTACTTCTAATTGATCTCATTTAATTAAGGTAGTCTTTTTAAATAATATATTTTACCAGTAACAGCGCACTACACAATAACAAGCAGTGAATACACTTGGCTTGAGCATTCATAGTTTTCATACTCTTTCTTTGTATAACTGAAATGGAACATTTGGCCAGTCCAGTCTTTGTGCAGCCAAAACTGATCCTTGCTTATACATGCATCTCCTGTAAAAATACTATTTTAGTGTTTAGACCTGTTAGGTGAGTGAATACTTTCTTTCTCTTTAATTCGTGATTCAGGCCTTTAACATTCCAGTTCACAAAGTTAACTGTCCAGTCTTAGAGACATTGCTTCTGAACTTTTGTTGTCATTTTTAGTCTTAACTGAAAATAAGACAGCTTTGACCTTCATTTCCAGTTTTCCCAGGAGTTATTGCCATGAAGCCTATTGTTACATTGGCACTTATAATCATAAGAAATAAAATGATAGCTTGCTCTCTCTCTCTCCTCCCCTAGGCCCCCCACCTCACCCATTTTTGCCTCCCCACATGAGGCTGGACTCCACTTCCCAAAGTCCCAGTCCTCTGACATACCCAGAAAACAGAGCATGTCCAAAACAAAACAAGCTCCCCAGCAGTGGCGTATGAGGAATAAAATTGAGATATCTATTGCCAATACAGTCCAATTACTATAAGCATAAAATATAATCTTCAGCAATCTTGAGATAGTAAAATAGTAAACCAGGGAATGGTGTTAAAAAAGTGGCCCTGGATAAGCATAGTAAATCCTAATACAATAATAACAATAAACCAAGGGTATGATATTGAATAGTCTCCTTTAGAAGAGTAAAAAAGGAAGGAGAATCACAATCCCTCCTAACCCACTAACAGCTGTGTTTGGTGTCCTTCCAGATGGACTGGAATTGGAGAAGGACAAGCAAACGGTGATTGCATTCACTACACTTTTGGCACGCAGACTTATTTTGTTAAATTGGAAGAATCCTAATTCTCCTCTTATAAGTCAGTGGGAAACCAATGTTTTATATTATTTGAAATTGGAAAAAATCAAATTTTCAGTTAGAGGATCTGTACAAAATTTTTTCAAAACATGGCAGGATTTAATCAATATTATTTTAGAATAAGAGAATTAACTATTATTGCATTTAACTCCCTTCTCCATCTCATATTTATATAGATATTTACTTCTCCCCTTCTTTTGTCTAATGTTGCCTTATTAAAAAGCTTAAAGCAATTTTCCTTTAGCTAAGCTCTCCTTCTCAGGGGTGGGGTTTGATTTGTCTTCAAATTTGTTGGGTTATAAATTGATCTGTTTGTATGGAATGATTACAATGAAAATTAATAAAATAAAAATATTAAAAAAGGAAGGAGAAAAAAAAATTTCTTCCACACATACATACATACATGTACTTGTAATTAAAGCATAAACAAAAAGTGGCCGAGAAGGGAAAAGGATGTATAATTACAGTGCCAGTATCATTGCAAGTGGATCAAACAGCTGGCAAGACCTTCTTTGCCATGCCATGACAGGATGCGACTCACGATCGTATTTCAAAAAAATGTTGGGATCAGTTTTCTTAACTCTTTTTCTGCTTCCTCCGTAGTGGTAAAGATGTAATGCTTGTCTTGAATATGCACTTTTCAGTTTGGCAGGGTACAAGAGGCTATACCTGATCTTGGCTCTCCATAAGCGCTATTTAATGTTGTAAAAAGCTATACATTTAGCAGCTGTTGAGAGTGAGAAATCCTGGAAAATGCGAATGTGGTTATCTTCAAATGTTCTTGGTTCTGTCTGAGAAGTGACATTACATGTAATTTAAATTGTAATTTTTCGAAGTGCACGATAAAACTCTTAGATTTAGGGGTATTTGATCCCCGTATGTGGTAAGCTGCTGCTATCTCTGTCTGATTTACAGTCCTCTCCAATTAGAGAATAATTCAGCTACAAATTTCACTGGGTTTGGACTTTCACGATTCTCTGGGAGACCTTCAATTCAATACTATTCCTTCTGCATGCGTCTTCCAGTGCAGCAAGTCCGTCTCAGAGTTTTTTGCATTCAGAATTTGCAGCCATTGCTTATCCATCAGCAGTAGATGCCAGATGTTCGTCTATTTCAATTTGAGTCGTGAATGTTTGCTTAATGTCTTCCAACTGATCATCAAGTGCTCTCAGTTTACTCTCAAACTTTGACACATTTTCCTGAATTTGTTCAATGTTTTCCAGTATACCTTTAAAGGCTGCTTCAAAGCGATTATATACACGTTTCTATAGGTCTTTATTATCCTGATGCAGCTTCTCGTTTGTCTTGAGCATACCATTTATTTCTTTCTTTATATCTTTCTTGAGCTCCTTTATGTCTTGAGTGGTGGCCGTGGCCATTGCACTGATCATTACCTTCAGTTTGGACAGATCATTTTGGCCTTCATGCTCTGCAGGTGAAATGACAAGCCCTGTTACAGCCGATGCTCCCGCCTTGTGAGGAATACTGTAGATGAAGGCAAGGCCATTTCCAGTTTCAATGGATCTTCTAGAATCGACGAGCTATCGTGACCTGCATCACTTGCACATTCGCTCCCACTATCGCTCTCAACAGGAGACGATGAAGTGGCCTGGGGTCCCGGGAGATCTGTGCTTTCGCCTGTCTGCTCCGGGTCAGTCTCTAAGGCCGTACCTTGAGGTTGGACTTGATGCCTGTCTAGGCTTGGGTGTAGCTTTGGTTTTCTTTTCCGCTTCTTTCTTACCGCTCATGTTTATGCTTGCATATACTGTAATAGAACCTCATCTAGTTGGGTAAACACAGGACTACCTCGGGATGATTACAATAAGGGAAAAAATTAACACCGCTGCTAACGGAGTTCCGCTTTAGACGTCCATATCCCGTAACCAGTCTTCTGTCATCAGCAAATTTGACGATGGAGTTGGAGGGGTGTAAAGTACGTAGAAAAGAGGACTGAGTACACAGCCCTGTGGAACTTCTGTATTGAGTGTGATGATGCTGGAAGCACAACTACTGACATCACTTTGATTTCAGTCTACTCGGACTTCAGAGTCCCATGAGCATTAACTTGTACCATCCCAACAAAATTAACAAACAAACAAGCAAGCAAGCAATTCCTACACTAAATGGCTGCATGTGTACATAAAACCTCAAAATGTTTAAAGTTTAAGTAAATGAATACATTTTGAATGACACCCTCAAATCCTAGGGCAGGGTTATTCAATTACAAATTCAAATTCAGTTGGGCCAGATTTTCAAATCAAGAAATTTAGCTGGGCCAAACATTTTCAGTGGCTAGTAAGCAGCAAGCAGTAATAAATTGTAAACCAACACAAATTAATGTATTGAAATACAAGTAATATTTACGCCTTGTTTCCTTTTTAAATTTTGTCACATCTGACACAGGCACATCAAAAAGTGCATAAAGAACAAAAAATAAATCAATCTAACTACACTGAAGCCGAAGTAATAACAATATTTATTTTCCCACTTTTGAAATAAAAAAAAAACAAAACAAAATTGTATTAGCAGTAATAGAGTTTAGAGTTTACATAAAAAAATATAGTGGTCATATATGACCTAGGTGAATCACAAAGTGCATTTAACAGAATTAAAAAGAACTATCAATGCCATCAAAGTTAATAGTGCACAAACCCATAAAAAGTGATAACAGAAACTAATACACATGAATACAACGTCTATTGCACACTGAGGGAACATGGGTTCATTTTAAATCACAGCATGTGTGATTAGGTTTAGCTTTCTTAAACATCCCACATTATGTAGATATTCTGACATCACTCAATAATGCATGTGCTGTGTGGATGGAGTCTTGGGGGAAAGCACTTTGTGAGGGCTCAGGGCTCCTAAATAAAGAGACGAGTGACAGGGGCACAGATAATTAACAGTGCTTCAGGGCAAAAAAACAAAACAAAAAAACAAGCAATAAAAAAAGGGGCGTGGTTGGCAAGAAAAAGAATTAGAGCTAGGTTGGAAGATAGCATCAGGGTGAGAAGTAGCAAATGGTTAAAGGGCAGGTGAGAGGCAAACAGGCCATAGTAGACAGGCGATCTGTTTTTATTATTTTGGAGGTGTCCCCATGACCCAGACAACAGGCAGCAGTACGGCACCGTTTATATTGCGGCACACCAAATCAAAATGTCAGTTGGCATCTTGAAGACTTCCCCAGGAAAGCAGCGCCTGTGCATCTTATTCGAGAGGTTGTCACAATATGTAGTAGGCTACAGTTACCCTGCTGACTTTTAGAAGTGGAGTTTTTTTGTTCTGAACAAGAGCAGTGACTTTTGGCTCGTAAGATGTCAGTGCAATCCGAAGGCATTGGTGAAGAGTACTGTCAGTCAGGGAGCAATGAGAGCTGCTTTTTATTGAGTTCATGTGTGAAAAATCTTGATTCATATGTGAATGTTGATCCATACATACTGAGCACGATGACAGCTACTTTCGTAATATTAGGAAACGGATGTACGTTGACTTCATTCCAAAACTTCACAGACCCGTTAGTGCGAAGCTCTTGTGCCATGGTTACGGATGCAAGGTTTGAGTATGACTTTCCACTCATCAATGGAAGGGACCACTTCCTTCACTTTACTGGATAAATCCCCTTCTGTTGCAACAGTGAACGGGTCTCTGGCAAAATCCATCACCTCATGGGCAGAGCAAATCTATCCAATCGACTAGCGAAGTTCTCTTTTAGCATCGCAATTAAATCTGTCATCACATCCATGGTTTGTGCCGGGGACAAGATGCATTTACGGAGAGTTGGAAAACGTAGCATTTGGCCTGTGTTCAGGTCAGTCGCGAAAAGGTCCAGTTTGACTTGGAATGCATGCATCTGTTCAATGATAGTTTTGTCTCTACCTTGTAGTCCCACATTTATGCCATTCAGGTGTTTGAATATGTTGCTCAGAAAGCAGACATCGACCATGAAGTTGTCATCCAGTATGCGATTAACGTGCGTTTCTGACTTTCTGCTGCGGAGGAAAGTTGTGATCTCCACTCCGAGATCACAGAAATGCTCCAGTGCTTTGCCACCGGACATCATTGTACAAAAGCAGGTTGTGGTGCTCAGCAGCCATTTCTGACGGCAGTATGCAGAATAAGCAGTGTTGGAGGCTTGATGTGGAGCAAATAAAATTAACTGTAGTCATGATGCTGTCCATTGTTGTTTTGAGCTTCCTGCTTAGTTTTGCACATAACACCATTTGATGCACAATGGTAAGGCCAGGTTTATACTTTGGGTGACGTGTGCCCCAGCGGACGCTACTGCTATGCAAGCGTTGTACTGTTCATACTTCTGCATGTACTTTACATAAATCTGGAAGATTCCACCAGGTGGCAGCGCGAGATAGCATCACAGTGAGAACAGGTTTGGCTTCACTATGTTGTGAATTGCCTGAAACACTCATTAAATTCTTAGGACACCTTGCCGCAATATCTCTGAAAAGGATGTTTAATGATTAAATCCATCAATCCAGGGTTGGGGCCGTTCCTGTAAGTATCGGGCGCAACGCACAACACTAGTATCATTTTAGCATCACCAAATTCCCAAACCTTCATGTCTTTGGAAGGAAACTGGAACACACTGTGGAAACCCACCAGGGAATCATGCAAACTCAAGGCAGGGAACACCACGGACGTGACTCTCTGCGAGGCAGACCTTGCCGCAAAAACATGTGTAATTATTATCAGTACTTATTATTTAAATGAAGTTAACGACTTACCTGTAAAATGTAACATACATACTTTAATGCATTTCATCATGAAAGGGATATCAAGTAGAAATCTAAGGATTCTAAATGTGTAGAGAGCTAGAATATCACATATACAGAAAATATATCACAGAAAATGGCATTTGAGAAAATGTATTGTGTCATTACGATGGGGAATATGTAATGCTTGAATATGAAAGCACCACAAATGCATTTGTATGTCGCCATTTTGATTCACTACATTGAAACATTCAAACATCAAAGCATGCACATCAATCCCAGAGGATCCTCAAAGAGGCTTTCTGTCACATGTAGATACAATGCATCCAGAAAGTATTCACAGCGCATCACTTTTTCCACATTTTGTTATGTTACAGTCTTATTCCAAAATGGATCAAATTCATTTTTTTCCTCAGAATTCTACACACAACACCCCATAATGACAATGTGAAAAAAGTTTACTTGAGATTTTTGCAAATTTATTAAAAATAAAAAAATTGAGAGAGCACATGTACATAAGTATTCACAGCCTTTGCCATGAAGCTCAAAATTGAGCTCAGGTGCATCCTGTTTCCCCTGATCATCCTTGAGATGTTTCTGCAGCTTAACTGGAGTCCACCTGTGGTAAATTCAGTTGGTTGGACATGATTTGGAAAGGCACACACTTGTCTATATAAGGTCCCACAGTTGACAGTTCATATCAGAGCACAAACCAAGCATGAAGTCAAAGGAATTGTCTGTAGACCTCCAAGACAGGATTGTCTCGAGGCACAAATCTGGGGAAGGTTACAGAAAAATTTCTGCTGCTTTGAAGGTCCCAATGAGCACAGTGGCCTTCATCATCTGTAAGTGGAAGAAGTTCGAAACCACCAGGACTCTTCCTAGAGCTGGCCAGCCATCTAAACTGAGCGATCGGGGGAGAAGGGCCTTAGTCAGGGAGGTGACCAAGAACCTGATGGTCACTCTGTCAGAGCTCCAGAGGTCCTCTGTGGAGAGAGGAGAACCTTCCAGAAGGACAACCATCTCTGCAGCAATCCACCAATCAGGCCTGTATGGTAGTGTCTCCAGACGGAAGCCACTCCTTAGTAAAAGGCACATGGCAGCCCGCCTGCAGTTTGCCAAAAGGCACCTGAAGGACTCTCAGACCATGAGAAAGAAAATTCTCTGGTCTGATGAGACAAAGATTGAACTCTTTGGTGTGAATGCCAGGCGTCACATTTGGGGGAAACCTGGCACCATCCCTACAGTGAAGCATGGTGGTGGCAGCATCATGCTGTGGGGATGTTTTTCAGCGGCAGGAACTGGGAGACTAGTCAGGATAAAGGGAAAGATGACTGCAGCAATGTACAGAGACATCCTGGATGAAAACCTGCTCCAGAGTGCTCTTGACCTCAGACTGGGGCAACGGTTCATCTTTCAGGAGGACAACGACCCTAAGCACACAGCCAAGATATCAAAGGAGTGGCTTTAGGACAACTCTGTGAATGTCCTTGAGTGGCCCAGCCAGAGCCCAGACTTGAATCCGATTGAACATCTCTGGAGAGATCTTAAAATGGCTGTGCACCGACGCTTCCCATCCAACCTGATGGAGCTTGAGAGGTGCTGCAAAGAGGAATGGGCGAAACTGGCCAAGGATAGGTGTGCCAAGCTTGTGGCATCATATTCAAAAAAGACTTGAGGCTGTAATTGCTGCCAAAGGTGCATCGACAGAGTACATGCGATTTCTCAGTTTTTTTATTTTTAATAAATTTGCCAAAACCTCAAGTAAACTTTTTTCACGTTGTCATTATGGGGTGTTGTGTGCAGAATTCTGAGGAAAAAAATGAATTTAATCCATTTTGGAATAAGGCTGTAACGTAACAAAATGTGGAAAAAGTGATACACTGTGAATTCTTTCTGGATGCACTTTAGTAAACGGAAACTCCGACATCAATTTCCTACTTTTATCACACTGCGCCCCCCCAACTTTTTGCTGGTGCTGCAACTTGCACACGTCGCGTTGATTTCTGAGGACGTGCTCAGAGGACACATCAAATGAATGCTGAGAATGCATGGCAGCCATGATGCATGCGTGCTTACATTCTCAACATGAAGTATAAACAAGCCCTATGGATATCATCCGAGGTGGAACAGCGGACGAATGTGCTGTCAAACTACTGACTTTTCCTGACATGGAAGTAGCCCAATCCATCACAAGCATGCACATGCTTCATATCCAGACTACGGTCTTGAAAAAAGCTGACATTTTCTCAGACTCTCTTGCTAGCTGTGTGACCTTCTAACCCTCTCAGAAGCATTTGCTGTCAAAAAAGCAGAAATATGCACAATTGTGCGGAATCAGTTTTGTCTGTGGACTCATCTACTGCTTTAGACATGTCAGCTTTCTTCAGGTCTTCCAACAGTATTTTAAACACATCTATAGCAAGAACTTCAACACTGCGAATGTTTGAAGTGTCTGACAGAGAACACTTTTAATAGTAGATACCACACTTGTTTAATTTTGTTGTCACTTATCACCTCATCTATGATGGCCAGCATATAGTCTTTCACGGTTTCCAAGTCTGTTAATGGCCGTCGTTCTTTGCCAAGATCCAGGAAACATGAAGGGAAGCTGTTGCAGTCATGCACAGTCCAAGAGAGAGCTACACCATGGCAGTACAGTTCCAGCTGTAAGACGCAATCAAACACTGCACTTTTGCAGCCCTCTCCTCAGATTCCTTGGGAAAATTTGTGCAGAAAGTCTCATTTCTGAATGTGGTGCCTCTGCATGCTGTAATCTTTAAGTACGTCAACGCGCTTGTTGCAAATTAAATACATCTGTTAGGCATTTGGATTTAGAAGTATAATAAACAGTATTTTCAGTCCAGGTAGGGTTAAACTGATGGGTTTCATTGTCAATTTTATATTTCTATGTTGAGAAAGACATGTTAGATGTATTGAGACCTGTCTCAAAATTGCATGTGCTGTAACAGACTTCCAAACTATGATTTATTGAATACCTTAAATTCTTATATATATTCTATTAAAAATAGTAAGGAAATTAAAGCATTAGATATGTTTTCCAAATATGAATTAAAATATGTACATATATAGTTTAAATGTTATGTATGACAATATTCCCTTGTCATTATGTTATTCTTTGAATGATTTGTATTTTGTATATTTTATCTGTATTGTAATGATATAATGTATAATTGGTAGCAATAATAAAAATACTGCATGGGTTGTGAAGAATGGATGCTGGGGTAGAATCTTGGGAGAAAGTACTTTGTGAGGGCTCAGGGCACCTGCCTAGAGAGAGCTGAGTGAGCCTGAAAAGGTACAGTTGGGTACTGTTTATATCGTGGCACATCAAATAAATAAAAAAAAAAAAAAAAAAAAAAAGGCTCCTGTGCATCTTATTTGACAGGTCGTTACTGCGATGATCTGGCTGGAGATTGAGCAAACCATGAGTCTGGACATCTATGGAGCGCTGTGCTTTCAAAAGGTAATATGATATGCAAATGAAACATTTCAATGAGACGGGGAGGTCCCTGGGAGAAAAAAAAAAAAAAAAAAAAAAAAAGAGTGGAAGGTGCTGGAATGAAAAAGAAAAAACACAGTGTGGGAGCGTCACTTGAGGGGACGAACAGCAGCAGCTCGGTGTGTAGGAACATTGGAGAATGAAGTACAGGACAATGAAAGTCAAAGATCGGTGTGCTTCTGGGCCATAACACTTAAGCAGAAAAGGAGCAGTGTAAAGGAGTTAAAGGAGTCCGCTTGAGATTTAAACAGTTGAGGCGCCTCCCATGGCCAGTCATGGAGGAATGACACCAGTACATGTTTCAGGAATTTAAAACTGATGAGTCTTTACATTCTAACTAAACTCCTACTGTTCTGGCCTTGGGAGACGACTCAACTTTTTAATCGCAATCAGACTTGTTTAACTCCTACACACCTCATCTTGTGTTATTGCACCAGAACACACTACTCTTTCACCCTTGTTTTCCTCTACTTGCTTGTTCACTCACATGTGCCGCTCCCAATTATGTAGGCCCTCCCCTTCTTCTCACATATCATGCTGAGATGGGGCATTTCTGTTCCAGCACCATCAACCTGGCAAAACAACAATGCGCTACATTGTGGGTTGAATTTTGCTAGGCTTCACTGAGTGTTGCACTCATCTCTGTACTACTGTAGGAAGTTCTGAAGGTGTGGCAGGACCACAACCTGGGCCACTTGAAGGTTGCTGCTGGGCTGCATATGGCCCGCAGGCCATCATTTGAATAGGCCAGACCTAGGGCATGAAATATCAGCTAATGGTTTTCTAAACTAGGTTGCCTCATATACTCCTGGTTAGAGATTCAAACACTGCTTAAAGTCTGTGATTCGTAACTATCACCAGGTGCTGCATATCTTCTCTGGTGATGCTCTGCCAAGCCTCCAATGCAGCCATCTTTGGCTCTTACTTGTTTCAGGGTCTTGTCCTCTGAATTTCTCTTCAGCATATGGATGGCATGGTCAACTCGGGTGACTGTTCTGACCATTCAAGAATTTTCCATTATTTAGCATTGAAAAACTGTTGCCATCACTATGACACTGGCAGATCTAAACATTAGTGTGGCAAATTGCTCATGTACTAAAGTGACTATACAGTGGTGTGAAAAACTATTTGCCCCCTTCCTGATTTCTTATTCTTTTGCATGTTTGTCACACAAAATGTTTCTGATCATCAAACACATTTAACCATTAGTCAAATATAACACAAGTAAACACAAAATGCAGTTTTTAAATGATGGTTTTTATTATTTAGGGAGAAAAAAAATCCAAACCTACATGGCCCTGTGTGAAAAAGTAATTGCCCCCTTGTTAAAAAATAACCTAACTGTGGTGTATCACACCTGAGTTCAATTTCCGTAGCCACCCCCAGGCCTGATTACTGCCACACCTGTTTCAATCAAGAAATCACTTAAATAGGAGCTGCCTGACACAGAGAAGTAGACCAAAAGCACCTCAAAAGCTAGACATCATGCCAAGATCCAAAGAAATTCAGGAACAAATGAGAACAGAAGTAATTGAGATCTATCAGTCTGGTAAAGGTTATAAAGCCATTTCTAAAGCTTTGGGACTCCAGCGAACCACAGTGAGAGCCATTATCCACAAATGGCAAAAACATGGAACAGTGGTGAACCTTCCCAGGAGTGGCCGGCCGACCAAAATTACCCCAAGAGCGCAGAGACGACTCATCCGAGAGGTCACAAAAGACCCCAGGACAACGTCTAAAGAACTGCAGGCCTCACTTGCCTCAATTAAGGTCAGTGTTCACGACTCCGCCATAAGAAAGAGATTGGGCAAAAACGGCCTGCATGGCAGATTTCCAAGACGCAAACCACTGTTAAGCAAAAAGAACATTAGGGCTCGTCTCAATTTTGCTAAGAAACATCTCAATGATTGCCAAGACTTTTGGGAAAATACCTTGTGGACTGATGAGACAAAAGTTGAACTTTTTGGAAGGCAAATGTCCCGTTACATCTGGCGTAAAAGGAACACAGCATTTCAGAAAAAGAACATCATACCAACAGTAAAATATGGTGGTGGTAGTGTGATGGTCTGGGGTTGTTTTGCTGCTTCAGGACCTGGAAGGCTTGCTGTGATAGATGGAACCATGAATTCTACTGTCTACCAAAAAATCCTGAAGGAGAATGTCCGGCCATCTGTTTGTCAACTCAAGCTGAAGCGATCTTGGGCGCTGCAACAGGACAATGACCCAAAACACACCAGCAAATCCACCTCTGAATGGCTGAAGAAAAACAAAATGAAGACTTTGGAGTGGCCTAGTCAAAGTCCTGACCTGAATCCAATTGAGATGCTATGGCATGACCTTAAAAAGGCGGTTCATGCTAGAAAACCCTCAAATAAAGCTGAATTACAACAATTTTGCAAAGATGAGTGGGCCAAAATTCCTCCAGAGCACTGTCAAAGACTCATTGCAAGTTATCGCAAACGCTTGATTGCAGTTATTGCTGCTAAGGGTGGCCCAACCAGTTATTAGGTTCAGGGGGCAATTACTTTTTCACACAGGGCCATGTAGGTTTGGATTTTTTTTTCTCCCTAAATAATCAAAACCACCATTTACAAACTGCATTTTGTGTTTACTTGTGTTATATTTGACTAATGGTTAAATGTGTTTGATGATCAGAAACATTTTGTGTGACAAACATGCAAAAGAATAAGAAATCAGGAAGGGGGCAAATAGTTTTTCACACCACTGTAGCTGCAAGTGGAAGTCCCATTTTACTTACGGTGCCAAGCAGAGTTGTGTTGCAGTGCAGCAGTCTATTAGCCAGCAAAAGCGCTGTGAAGAAGCGGTCTGTTAGAGTTCTGCCTTTGTCCAGAAACGGCTCTTATTTACCCTAGACAACTCCAGGTACCTCACACCCAGATAAATACACTTGAACTCTGAGAATTTTTCGACTGACTACAGCTTCATTGGTTGTGGATGGGATAGCAGGCTGCTTGTGCTGACTGACACATTTACAAAACAAAAAGACGCTGATGGAGAGATGTGAAGGAATTTAATGTGTCCCATGATTAAGACTTTTTTCGTAGGCTTCAGGGATTCTAGTGTTAAAAAATATCACCCCTTAAGATAGAGTTCATTATAATTTCCTATAGTGAACCCTTTAACACTATCATTAAGAATCATACAGTGAAACCTCGGGTCACGAACGTCTCGGACCATGTACAAATCGGGTTACGACCAAAAAGTTCGCCAAACTTTTGCATCTGTTCACGACCACACACTCAGGTGATGAACAAGCCAGTTTCATCCGGTTCGTACACGCCGATGATTTCCGCATGTGTTCAGTCTCTCCCTGTGCAGTGAGCGAGAGAGGGCGAGTGAGTAAGCGAGCGAGTGAGAGCGTATATATATTTACATACAGCTCGTACGGTCCAGAACGGATTAATTGTATTTACATACAATCCTATGGGGGAAATTACTTCGAGTCACAACCAAATCAGGTTGCGACCAGAGTTTGGAACGATTTATGGTCGTGACCCGAGGTTCCACTGTATTTGAAAAATTAAAAAAAATTTTTTTAAAACTTTATTATTAAATAC
The DNA here is from genome assembly GCF_900747795.2 of Erpetoichthys calabaricus. Lineage (NCBI taxonomy): Eukaryota > Metazoa > Chordata > Cladistia > Polypteriformes > Polypteridae > Erpetoichthys > Erpetoichthys calabaricus. The sequence goes on from NC_041399.2 coordinate 138,117,234, forward strand.
TTCTATTAATACTATTATAAATGCAATGATAATATAAATAATTAGATTTTTTATGAGAGGTATTATGTAGATTATTTTAGTTTCCATCCATCCATCCATTTTCCAACCCGCTGAATCCGAACACAGGGTCACGGGGGTCTGCTGGAGCCAATCCCAGCCAACACAGGGCACAAGGCAGGAACCAATCCCGGGCAGGGTGCCAACCCACCGCAGGACACACACAAACACACCCACACACCAAGCACACACTAGGGCCAATTTAGAATCGCCAATCCACCTAACCTGCATGTCTTTGGACTGTGGGAGGAAACCGGAGCGCCCGGAGGAAACCCACGCAGACATGGGGAGAACATGCAAACTCCACGCAGGGAGGACCCGGGAAGTGAACCCAGGTCCCCCAACTGCGAGGCAGCAGCGCTACCCACTGCGCTACCCTTATTTTAGTTTTTTTTCTTTGAAATCTTTTAGCACCCTTGTCTATGAATTCACCATTATCATATGTATGTTCGGAACACTAAGCCACTTTTGGATATTGTTATTCCTTGTGTTAAATTACAGTCAGCTTTTACAGTGTAAGGCTATTATACCATTTATTTGTGCTCAAAACATATGTCACCAGAAAGCCATAAATCTTTAAATAAAGTTAAAACAGTGCTTTACATATTAATGTTCACCCCTTACCCAGACTGCAAAATTAAAATCTCTACTGAAAAAGATAGCATAGAAACAAGAACATTCTTTACCAGCACAAGCAATATTAAAAAGTGATTGGACTATCTATGCACATTTAGATGTTAAGATGTTTATAAGCATATGACATCACCAAAATCAGTCTTCACAGATATCTTAAGAAGTAAAAAATATTTAAAACAAAAAATTCTTTAGGTGGGTTCTCTTGTATTGTGAAAAGCATCTATTGCCTGTGTTATGTCTGACTGTCTGCAAGAAACAAAGTAGGTCCCAGTGGGCAGATTGTTTAACATTTTCCCCAATTATTCTTCAAAGGGAATTGTCAGAAGGTTCAATTGTTGCTGTGTTCTATCTATATGCACTGTACACATTTTTTAAATGTCTAACACTCCCACTGAAAAGCATTGCTAAATGTTTTAATTATTCAGCATTAAAACTTAGAAACATTCTGAAAGACTTCAATTACGGATTAGTTCACTGTCAAATATGCTTTGAGAGAGGTTAATTAAAAATAAGTAATTAGCAATTAAGTATTTTTGTCTTAAAAAAAACAAAAACACAACTGCTGCTTTTGATGGCAAAACAGGGAAACACTTGGCAATAGCAACAAGTTCCCCATCTATGACTTGGGGACATGTTATGCCTACAGTAATGATTCTGTATTTCTCCAATACTATAACTTTTCAGGAAAAGTGCCACAATAACCTGCTATCCATCATGGGCCATCGTAGTCAACAATTTTACCTTGAGACTTCAAAGATGCTAAATCTCAATCATATTGTTATGGTCAACAAATTTCAACTCCAATTAGCCATAGATCCTTCACAACCAACAATAGCTCATCAAATTATGCAATTTTTTCATCACTTGAGTTCATTTACACAGTCTCAGAAAGCTACTTCAATTCCCCACAAACCTATTTGGGCTCAGTTTTCAACTACAGCATATACTGAAGTGCTGTTCAAAACATATTTAATACACCCTTTTCACACATGTAATTACAGTTTATTGTTGTTGGAATGACATACTGTTAGGAAAATATTTAATAAAACTAGTTTCAGTTACTTGGCAAAGTGTTTTGACAGTATTTTTTTTAAACAATTAGGAATAGTGACTGTTCTGAAGCTTTTGGATTCAGAAAGCAAAACTATGAATTTCAACAATAATAGCATCTCCACAAAATAATTTCTCACACAGTATAATCTGTACATAGTAAGGTGTGCCACAGCTAAAAAGACAAAAGTATAAATCTAGAATACAAGAATATGTGACTCAACCTAGATGCGATTTTTTTTCTACATTTCTTAGGAACTTGCTAAGAAAAAACAAACAGAAATTCATATTACCCAAAGAAAAATCATACATGAAAATTCTATTATTGCCTTCAAACTCTAAATAACAAAGTAGATGATGTCTATCAAATTACACTTCCAAAACATAATGGCAGGTGACCAATGGCTCAGATTTGTACTACAGACTACATTAACAAACACTTCTTCACGTGCAAGTACACCTCAAGAAATATTTTTCATTTTTAACTTATGTGGACATGTCAAGATTTGATTTTCATTTAAACAGGATATTTAGATAAAGGTGATAGTATAGAAAAAATGCAATGAAAATTTGACTTTGCAATAATTTATTTAAAGAAAAAAAAAGTAAATAACAGATATGCCATTTATGCCTGTGTTAAAAGTAAATACACCCTTGACTACAACAGCTGGCACTGCCCCATTTGGCAAAAGCAACCTCAAGCAGATGTTTCCTATTACTGACTGCCAAGCTCAGATATTGATTGGGAGAAGATTTTTCCCACTCACTCATGCAGAATCCTTTCAGCTGTGCGATCATAATTTGAGTCTTGCACACACAGCTGGTTTCAAATCCCCTCACAGCATCTCCACAGGATTCAGATCTGGACTTGGATTTGGCCATTCCGTGACCCTTCATTTCTTTCTTTTCAATCACTGCACCATCTAGTAGAATGAACAATTCATACTTCACTCTGACGGTGACCAGCCAAGGCAGCCCGAAACCATAACATTTCTACCACCATGCTTTACAGATGGTATCTGGTTTCTCTGGTCAAATGCTGCTTTTGGTTTTCACTAACTAATTGTCACTTTGCTTTGTCTGTCCTGAGCACATGGTTCCAGAAATCCTGGTCTTTGGTTCATGGACAAACTTTAGTCTTGCCCTGATATCCTGTCTAGAGAGCAAAAGTTTCCTCCTGGAAACACTGCTATGTAGATCTAACTTGTGCATCATCATTCTAATGGTGGACTAATGCACCTTGACATCATGGCACATACATGTAGCTCTTGTCACTCTTATTGAAATTCTGGGGTTTTTGGAGACTTCTTTCAGTATATTACACTCTGCTCTCGGGCTTAACTTGCTCATTTGCCTTGACCTAGACAAGTAGGCAGTTGTTGGAAATCTTCTCGTCTTGTAGATCTTCTGCATAGAGGAGTGGCCAATGTCCAATCTTTTTTTTTTTTTGGTTATTTCAATCTAGGTATGGTGATAACACACACTTCAACAACAATGAGAAAGTAAAGTAAATCTCTGAGGTTTAAATAAAATAGGTTCTTGCAAGATTCTCTTTAATGGCGTTCAAATTATTTGCACCCGATTCTTCTTCTTTCGGCTGCTCCCGTTAGGGGCTGCCACAGCGGATCATCTTCTTCCGTATCTTTCTGTCCTCTGCATCTTGCTCTATTACACCCATCACCTGCATGTCCTCTTTCACCACATCCATAAACCTTTGCTTAGGCCTTCCTCTTTTCCTCTTCCTTGGCAGCTCTATCCTTAGCATCCTTCTCCCAATATACCCAGCATCTCGCCTCTCTGAGTTTGTCTCCCAACCGTACAACTTGAGCTGACCCTCTAATGTACTCATTTCTAATCCTATCCATCCTCGTCACACCCAGTGCAAATCTTAGCATCTTTAACTCTGCTACCTCCAGCTCTGTTTCCTGCTTTCTGGTCAGTGCCACCATCTCCAACCCAAATAACATAGCTGGTCTCACTACCGTCCTGTAGACCTTCCCTTTCACTCTTGCCTATACCCGTCTGTCACAAATTACTCCTGACACTCTTCTCCACCCATTCCACCCTGCCTGCACTCTCTTTTTCACCTCTCTTCCCCAATCCCCATTACTCTATTCTGTTGATCCTAAGTATTTAAACTCATCCACCTTCACCAACTCCTTTCATCCTCACCATTCCACTGACCTCCCTCTCATTTATACACATGTATTCTGTCTTGTTCCTACTGACCTTCATTCCGCTCCTCTCTAGAGCATATCTCCACCTCTCCAGGGTCTCCTCAACCTGCTCCCTACTATTGCTACAGATATGTCATCAGCAAACATCCTAGTCCACGGGAACTCCTGTCTAATCTCGTCTGTCAACCTGTCCATCACCATTGCAAATAAGAAAGGGTTCAGAGCTGATCCCTGATGTAATCCCACCTCCAACTTGAATGCATCCGTCACTAATTTTAGTTATTTGAGGTAGTGATAAATGTAGAGGTTCTTTTTCCACATAGGACATTTGCATTTTATATTTACTTAAATTATATAATGGACTACAAAATATGAATGTGACAGGATGTTTATGTCATGTCGCCTTTAGCTATAAATACTGTTTAAATGAAGTATATCCACTTGTTAAAAAAGAAAAAAAAAACATTTCATGGGATGTACATAGTTTTTCAAGACTGTATGTTGAATAAGCATCCAAATAAGAAAGTAATGTATACAGTACCTGTAGGCAATAAAGCCACTGTGTTGTCTTGATCTATTTGTGTGTTATAAGAAAGGGCATACACAGAACCTAAAACACAAAACAAATAACATTAAATGATGAATGAAAAAAAAAAATCTTTAAACAAACAAACAAACAAATACCTTTTTTAACAAATCTGTCAATGAACTGCTGCTCCACTAGTTCATATACTGGTACATTCTTCACAAGATAATATTTTTCAAAGGAGTTGACAAGTGCATTCAGTTCAGAAGGTAGAACAGCACACTCAGGAATTAACATATTCACCTTAAAGAAATTACAACAGTTAGTGAATATTTAAGTTACAGCATTTACATTGTTGATTCTAATCATCATTGTTGATTATGATGCCACTATGCACCATGTAGAGAGGGTACATGCTGCAGTAACTCCATGTCTCCACTTATTATCTGATGTTCTAATGTTTGTTTTGTTGTAATTGTACTACCTAGCAATACCATACAGTTATAATGGAAATTAATCAGCTGTGAAAAGTTTTTATCCTTCTATTTTATACTTTATTATTATCAAGGTAACAGCAAAAAGAAAAAAAATCCAAGTGATACTCAGGCAACTGTTATTTCAATATAGGAACCATCAAAATCCAAAGCTCGTGTACCCTATAAAAGGCAAGCATCAATACTGCCCCCGTCTTTAGTCTAGTACTGACAGTGGAGTCTGCAAGTTCTTGTCAGGACAGAAAGCTACAAAAATCAGTCACAAAAAGCAGCTTAACTCTTAACAGGCCAGACTTGCACATTCACTTCATTATTGTTCATATTTTTTTATTTTTTTATTTTTTTAAATATGCAGTGCATCTGCAAACCATAAAGCACTTATGACACTGCAGCTTGGGGACCCATTTGTAGCTCTTGGTTGGTGTTTGGCATTACAATTGTATTGCAATACTTCTTGCTGTTGCATGGGTAGCCCACTTGGGGTGGAGCCCAGGGGAAGTACTTTCTGTGAGGGCACTGGGCATCCTTCCAAGGAAGAGCTGATTGACACAAGTGAGAGAAAGTGGCAGTGCTTTTGTGTCAAACTGAGCATTCGGAGATCAGAAGGAATAGGAGTTATTTAGTATGACACTGACAGGGCGAGAATAGTGAGAGAAGTAAAAGAATAAGCAAGTGGCAGGCAGGTCTAAGGTAAACTTATTTTATTATTTGGAGGTTTCCAGTGGAAAAGTGGCAGGGTACTATTTATGTTGCTGGATTCAGAAAAAAAAAAAAAGCCAGTTCGCACTGGAGGACTCACCCAGAAAAGTGGGACTGTCATAGCACCAAGAGAGGTTTCAAACAATCTGTCTACCTTTTTTTCCCCCTTAGAGATGCAGCAACTATTTTAATAAATGTGGCCTGAATAATTTTAATTACACCTCATTATTTTAGGCACAAATGTTAGAAATCTCAGTTTTATGGGTGTATCCAAATAAGATCAGATGCTGAGTGATATCTTACTTTTAGCACACCAGAGAAGCATTTTGAAAAACTATTCTCACTTCACTTATAGAGTAAACCTTAGAGCAGTGGAACAAGGAAAAAACACACACTTTATTGTGAAGGGGCAGTAAGTTTTGCTAATGAAATTAAGTTAATCATTCAGTATTATAAAAATGTTGATCATCAAATGCAAAAACAGATCTGTAAAATACATCGCAAAAGGCATCTGGAGTAATTCAATGGCAATAATGTAAATAAAATAAACAACCATTCTTTTACAATCAAATAACTTTTTCCTAGAATAAGATCTTTGACACAGAAATTCAAATTATATCTGAATAGTGATACAGTAATCCCTCGCTATATCGCGCTTCGACTTTTGCGGCTTCACTCTATCGCAGATTTTATATGCAAGCATATTTAAATATATATCGCGGATTACTCGCTGGTTCGTGGGTTTCAGTGGAAAATGAGTCTTAATTTCTGGTACATGCTTCCTCAGTTGGTTTGCCCAGTTGATTTCATAAAAGGGACGCTATTGGCAGATGGCTGAGAAGCTACCCAATCAGAGCACGTATTACGTATTAAATAAAAATCCTCAAATATATTGTGAGCACGGGGGCTGTTTGCACACCTAGAGGATACGACCGCTCCTCAAAAAATGCTGAAAGATTACCTTCACATTGTTCCCTTCCTTGGTGGGCTTACTTGTGGCTGCTTTGTCAAGCGATATGCATCCCACACGGTGCTTCGTATACTTAAAAGATCAAACAGCACCTATTGATTTTTGATTGTTTGCTTTTCTCTCTCTCTTGGACATTCTCTGCTCCTGACGGAGGGGGTGTGAGCAGGGGGGCTGTTCGCACCCCTAGACGATATGGACGCTCGTCTAAAAATGCTGAAAGATTACCTTCACATTGCTCCCTTCCTTGCAGCTGCTTTGTCAAGTGATATGCTTCCTGCACGGTGCTTCGCATACTTAAAAGCTCGAACAGCACCTATTAGTTTTTGATTGTTTGCTTTTCTCTCTCTCTCTCTCTCTGCTCCTGACGCGCACTCCTTTGAAGAGGAAGCTATGTTTGCATTCTTTTAATTGTGAGACAGAACTGTCATCTCTGTCTTGTCATGGAGCACGTTTAAACTTTTGAAAAAGAGATAAATGTTTGTTTGCAGTGTTTCAATAAAGTTCCTGTCTCTCTACAACCTCCTGTGTTTCTGTGCAAATCTGTGACCCAAGCATGACAAAATAAAAATAACCATATAAACATATGGTTTCTACTTCGCGGATTTTCACCTTTCGCGGGGGGTTCTGGAACGCAATCCCCGCGGTCAAGGAGGGATTACTGTATTCAGTCTAACAGTCCTAGAGTAGGTCTATCACACTTCTTCATAGAAAATGAAGTTCTGTGCAATATACTGTGCCAATAACGGTCATACTGAATAATGTTAATACTATGAAATTGTAACCGATGAGGCCATGCACAACTCTAACCACTTGATAATTTGTACTTTCCCGCAGGGCAAATAAAGTTTATATCTACCAAACCTATAAAGCTATGAAGATACTAAACAAGGTTACAGGTAGCAGTGAAGTAATTCAGCATTCAGTGTCACTGGGTTCTTAGTATTTATTAAACTTTGCACTCATACCTTGCTTGTAAAATAATACAGTACATGTTACATTTTATTTGTACTACTTATTATTAAGTTACACTGTTTGCTTTTCCCTTTTTCTATAAATTACTTCTTTTTGCTTTCATTATTATACTGTATCATCAATCTGTGAGAAAGTATTTCTTGGGCTCTGCCAGGAGAAACACAGAAAACATTGTTTCCAGAAATTTCTTGAAAAAGGGTGTTGAAGCTTCTAGTTAAACTTAGATTGGTGTATTTTACCAAATCAATATAATCTTACAGTTATAATAAGGGTTTACACACCCAGACGCTTGAAAACCCCACAACTACTGGACCTTAGACTTGCTGCAGCACCACAACTGCTAACCTACTTAATCCTGAGACATGAATTTCTGCCCTGTAACCATAAACTCTGTAAACCTTCTGCACACTCCAACAGCAACCAAAGTATGTAATAGTTCGAACCCAGAAAGTACCGCAGCTAACAAAGACAGCCGGGTCAGGTGTCAGGAGAATGAGGGGGTTAGAGTATACGTAAGCACCCTTACCACTGCACCTGCACTGCATTTCATTTGGCAGAGTCTCAGTTAGGGTATTTCCAGTACAGTTTCACACATCAATTGCATGATGAAGGATTCCTTAATACAACCAAGGTATAAATTACTTGTGCTATGACTGTTTCTTTGGTTTCTGTAGAGGCAGCACCTGCAGTGAACCTGGTACATTCATGGCAGTAACACTCCCAGATGAACAGAAATAAGTTTAATTATGCCTTTTGCTGCTAATCTGCATGCTAATGTGTACAGTAAAACAATGACTAGATGCAGGAGTGTATTCATTGTTGCAACACAAAATTATGTAAACTACTATAAGAAATAAATTAGAACATAGCCAATCAATCTGTTAGATTTTTATGAATGGGCAACTGGAGTAACTGACACAAGTAAAGCATATGACAAAATGTACACCTTCAAAAAGCCTCAAGTACAGTTCCATACTTGATATTACTTATGAAACTAGAAGCTATTGGTATCAGGGCTAACTAATAAAACTGGACTTCAAGCTGGTTAACCAGCAGGAGACAAAAAGTTCAGATAAATGGAGAATACTTCATGTTAGGTGACGTCAAGGGTTGCGTCTCACAAAAGTTTGTCAGTATAATGCGAAATTTCATAGGATCATTATGAGGCGTACAAATAAAATTCTTGCTTACATGTTCTAATCAAAATGTAACATGTTGGCAGTTTCTAGTGCCACGATTGGCAAGTAAAACAAATCTTACTTCAAAACTTCTGTCCTCCTTACCAGACAAATCTCACAACACATTTGTCATAATCTAGCAGCACAGCAAAACCAGACAAATATTTCAAATAAATGTGGGCGATATAGATTTAAAAAAATACATATTTTTGGAAATTTTTACTGCAATAAGTTTCATGATACAAAAACTGCAATGTCATGTTTTACTTTAAAAACTTATCAACAAGTCTTTCATAATGTAAATAAAATATTGTAGTCTTGTACAAATGAAAGCAGCAAAAAGACATACTCAAAAATAATCAAAAGTGTATATTGGAAATATAAAAGAAACAACAATGACAAAACAATGTTACCAACAGTTAAATCAAGATGTAAAAAAATTGGGCAGTTCTCGAAGCCCCTAATTAACCCCTCATGATTCTTGGGAAAGTCTCAAGTTGAAATTGTAGGGGGGTAACTGAAAATATATTTAAAAAAATATGTTTTGGTGTTTTGATTCATCCAGTTTTTTTTTGTTTTTTTTTTGCTGGATGTGTGAGAAAATAGGCTAAAATGGGAATTTGGAAAAAGAGAATTATTAATATGGCTCCTTTCAGCCTGTCCTGCAATTAAAGACATGCCTCAACTATAGCACTCTTAAGTAACTAGTGCTGCAGTACTGGTCTATGGTAGGGTGTTGTTAATAAATTTTTTGAACACTGCAACAGGCTTCTTACAAATTAAACATTTAGTGTTTATTCCAACCTCTGAGAAAAAAATATTTGTAGTTCATTCCTTGCTGGTATCGCATTTGTGCATGATTTAATTGCAAATACTGAAATACAAGAAGAAGGAGAAACATTACATCAGGCAAAATGGTATATTGAATATTGAGTTATATTTGATCTCAACAGTCTGTTAAAATTACCTGGTGGGCCTGATCAGTTCCACAGGCTATAGTTTGACCCACCCTGCCCATTAGCACTCTTATTAATCTCCATTATTCACTATGCTGAATATCAAGTCAGACAGCAGTGGTGGCAAATACTGTCATATACTGTACAAGAAATAATTTTCAAAGACATAATGTGAAATCTTAAAACAATTTGAAATGTGTTATATAGTTAATCTCTAATAAAATTTACTTTTATCCACTTAATAATAAGACAGATTTTAATTTTTATTTATACATCACTTGCTCAAAGTCAGAGGCATGAAAGGGTCCCTTTGCTTTCTGCAACCTTTTTTAAATGGGGCATTGCTGTGTCTCCAATTGGGTTGCTCCAATTAAGTAACTTGCAAGCTAGCTTTAAGAAAAGGAAAATGTCAACATATGCATCATTTATTGTGACAAAAAGACTGCAAAAGTTGTAATATGATGGAGCAGCTTCAGCGACCGACTGCTGTCAATGTCCTGCTCCACTGACAGACTGAGGAGATCGTTCCTCCCCCACACTATGCGACTCTTCAATTCCACCTGGGGGGGTTTAACGTTAACATTATACAAAGTTATTGTCGGTTTTACCTGCATTTTTATCACTCTTTAATTTAATATTGTTTCTTTATCAGTATGCTGCTGTTGGGAGTACTGTGAAATGTGAATTTCTCCTTGGGATTAATAAAGCATCTATCTTTTGCCATATTACCAAAATCCTCTTGGCTCATTCCAGATCTAGTTTTATATTAGCAGTGACTCAATGTGGCTTTAAAACAACCACCTTGGGTCAATTACGCTTACATGTCAAGTTACACAATCAGTTCAACAGGCTTCTTTAGCAACAGAAAATCTGACAAGAACTTCCTCTAACAGGCCATGGTGTCACTTGCTATACACCTCTTGCTCTTCAGGAGACAGATCTCAGGCAAGTACACATTAAGTACCATATGTTGCCTTCTACTGGCCAGACAGTAAAGTAAATGGCCTGTTGCTGGTCACCTATGGCTTAATGCAAAACTAGAAGTCATATTCACATATTACAGGGCACCACATAATTGTCTGAGGTTACTACATTTCAGGAAAGTTTCAACCCAAAAGATTAGTGATTGGGAAATACAGGTTTGTTTGTATGTGTAAATGAATACATAGTGGCAAATAGCAATAACCGAGTGTGGAGCTTGTTTTTAATAATACATCATATACTTGAACCACAAATACATATGTCAGACTCTAAAATGCACTACAGATTGGATACTAAAAAAATTCCATGACAAAACGCAGCAAATATATGAATACTGTTCTGTAAATCTGAAATAAGTTTTGTTTTCTCAGAATGAGAGCTGCCTTCCTCAAGCCAATGAATTCAGAGGAATAAGGGCAACACTCCCTTTACTAATGGCAAAGAAGTGCACGGCTAAGGCTAGTGGTAACAAATCTTAACAGTTGTCTCATTGGCTTGTATAGGAAAAGATCACCCTTCTTTCAAAGTCCACCTAAAAATTGCTTCATTTGTATTATTAGCTACCAATGTCAGAAATAAAATGGCCAAAAATTCATGAATTACATCATTTTTCCCTTAAAACTGAAGGACAGGGCTAAAAAAGCCCCCAAAATTACATATAATAGTAATAATCTAACTTGAATCACACCATGACTTCTGCTTTGAGACTACAATCCAAGTTGTTTAAGTTTTTTCTTTTAATGGAGAGAAGGAAAAAATACAAAAGCAAAAACTGTTTCTCCTTTGTACGTCAACTGCATAAACGTTGCCATTCATAAATGAACCACATCATTGTATGGCCAACTACAGTAAATGCCAAGAACATTTACACCACCAGCACAACACTTGTAATTATTAAATAGGCCAATCTACCCACCACTGAAAAAAGAAGTAAGATTAAATCTAAACAGAGAAGCATGCTGAAAAAAAAATAAATTATGAAGGGCGGCAAAAATATGAAAAAAAAAAAACAAAAAAACACATACACACACGGCTTTCTAACACCAGTTGACCAAGCGTCACATCGGTACGGGTGAATGATGGCTAAACATTTGTTGACTGGGCTAATACATTTAGCCAAAAGTTAGAAAACCAGGGGCCTCATGTATAAACGGTGTGTACGCATAGAAATGTTACGTAAGAACGTTTCCACGTTCAAATCGCGATGTATAAAACCTACACTTGCCGTAAAGCCACGCACTTTTCCACTGTACCTCATACCCTGTTGTACGCAAGTTCTTAGCTCGGTTTTGCAGACTGGCGGCACCCAGCGTCAAAGCAGTGCTACTGTTCTTGTGTGGTTACCCTTTCTTAGATCCACATCCACGACGGCAGCTTTATCAAATACCCCATATCGTTCATAAATTTAATGCATCTGATTGTAATTAACCTGTAACAATATAATGGTCCACAGAATAGTCAAACTATTCTAAATACCATAACTGCTTTAGCGTTGTTACTCTCACTGCACCACCTTCTTCTGTCAGCTGCTCCCGTTAGGGGTTGCCACAGCAGATCATCTTTTTCCATATTACTCGCACTGCACCACTCGGAGTATTTATATCATTGTATCTGAGTGTGAATCACAGATCTACAGCGATCGGAAAGAGAGTTATCGGTATACAGCACTCGCTGCCTCAGCCATTCGCTATTCGAACTGCTCTCATCCGAGCAACGCTTCACAGCCTTTCCTGTTCGGACCTCGCGGTTCACAAACAGTTTCATCCCAAGAACTCTAAACGCACTCAATCAGTCCATCAAGTGCTCCTTGTAGAACTGTTTGTACTTGCAAGTTACTGTGAGGTAATTGTACTTATGATAGTTATAATATTGCACATCCTGAGCCACTTTATAAAGCGCGTATTTACATATGATGACGGTATCATTTTTAAGATGAAATGCAGCAAAATATGTTGATTTTTATTATACAGATAAAACTTTAACTTTAACTACACGGTGCTGAAGCGCTTGCGAGCTTGAGCTTCGTTCACAGATTGTTCCTGCTTCGCACTGTATTCATACGGTGGCTGGCGCGACACTGGAAGGATAGATGGATAAAATAATTAAACATTACGAAGATATTTCAATGTTTCTTAAAAGTTTTGAAGAATCGGCATTCTAAGCTTACAGATGGCTTAACATCTATTACAGAGCTGATTGTGCGGCGATTGGGTATTTGGAGAAAGAAAAGTAAGGACAGGAATTGTTGGTTAGTACGTTTGAAAAAGACAGTACTTCTGTAATAAAGCATTTCATTGAAGGTCGCGCATGGTGCAGCAAGCATCTTGTGCAAGACATGAACAATCACTGCGCCACCGTGTTCCCATGTTTAATAACATGCTTTAACTCATATCATCATGAAAATATCACGTATACTTCTCAGTATTTTAATTATTCAGAGCTGTAATATTACGAACGTAATGGATTCTGTGTCCTGTCGCAGGAAGAGCACATAGTGATTCAAGCACATATAAGATCAAATACACAACAAAGCATTTAACGTGCTACCTTAGTTACAATGGGAGATAAGTTGACATTTCGTGCTTTTTTCACATCGTGTGCCTTTTTTTTTTCCCCACTGTACCCTAATAAGCTTTCATACGACACTCAGATGGTGGACTACGAGTCGCCTTTTCATGCCGACTTTGATATGTGACAACTTCTTTTTTATTTCGGGCACTGTGCGACTTTCTGAACTTGAGCTTTCGAGTTTCTCCGACACGCTATGTCACTCGATCAACTTCCTTTTGTTGTTTATTCCACTGTTTAAACCAACAAATAGTATGTTTTTCTTTGCCTCCATTTGGTATTCGCTGAAATTCTTCTATTTTTCCTCGTACTTTTGCCATTGCCTTTTCACAGAACACTGGGCTTATGGGCTATTTATATTGATTTGCATATTCAAAGAGGCGTAATTCTGGGAGGAGTTGAGGCGGGACAGCAGGCGCGTGCACGTGCATTTATTTCCACGCTGAGCGGGATTTATGTAGTGGAAGAACGCGGAAGCTGGCAAATGCACAGATTACTGCATCTGGATTTTTCTGTTCGTAAGCACATTTCAGCTTTTGTGCTTACATCATGTTATAGTGCGAATTCTACGCACGGCGTTATGCATGAGGCCCCAGGTTAGAAACTTGAATCAGTGGTTCTTAAGGTGTGTTTCAACGACCACATGTAATTCACAAACATGAGTTAAGTGATCTACAAGATAACTGACATTATATCAGAGCACAATGACTTGTAAATTGCACAGATATACTAGAGGGGAAAGGTTTGGAATAACGACACTGGTAGTTATAGTGTACTACTTAAGGAAGTTGGTATTCAAGGACCTGTAAAGTATTTTTCTCAAACTGCAGTGTCTAATGTACTTATCTACTTGTACATTCGCTCCTCTGGGCACTCCAATTTTCCTCTACTCATCACATGCTTAGATGCAGTTTGCACTTTTCTCTCAAATAAGTAGTGGACTGTTGTATCACTGTTGTCACATGGAATAAGCTTCATTTCACAAAACCACAACAGAATGATGTGCTCTTTGCCAAAACGGTTTTATTCTGGCAATTTTTGAACTATGAATTAAATTTTAGGAATGTAAGGACCTTGCAACCCAAGAAAAGACAATCTACTTTCTTCATAGAACAGAGGAGCTGGTTTCAGCGTCGACAACAATAATAATCAAATTTCATTTAAATATAATTAATTGAGCTCCAAGAGTTTACTATTCGGACACTGCAGAGTCGTAATGGCTACCAAAACTGGGCTTTGTAATCATATGTGAAAAATTAGTCATCTCAAGAATAACAGCCAAATGTAATGTCTTAAGTTTATTTTTACTTCATTTAATGCCACTTTGATAAAAAAAAAAAGTATACATTTCTATCAAAAACATGAAAACATCTAAGGCAGGGGTCCCCAACCACCGGTCCGCGACCCACTACCGGGCCGCAGCCGTCTGACAGCCGGGCCGCGAGAGAACTGCCGGCAACGGAGACTCACTCAGACTTTTCAGAACGCTTGGCGGGCAGGGCTTTGCAGCGGTGCAGAGAGAGGAGAGAGACCGAGGTGAGAGAGTATTACAACAAAGTATTGTTACGGTCCTGACAGTTTCCAACATATGACACAAGTCTATAGAAATCGCGTTACTACGAAGTACATTCAGCAGATGCTTTCATTACAACGAAGTGACCTTGAAATGCCTGAATGAATCATCCACAGACCAGTTAGATCTGTGGTCGCAGCTCAGATGTGCACGTTTGCACAACGATCCCCAAACAGAAACATTGTAAAAAAAATTCTTTCTTCGAACTTTCCTCGTACTGTTTTTTTTTTTTTGCTGTTTTTGTTTTCTGTGGTTTTCAGTGATACCTTTTGCTTATTGCTTGTCAACATTTGAAAAACATCCATTGGAATTTAACTCATTGTCACCCTCCTATAGAAACGGCAGACACGAAAAAAACGATAACAGTGTTAATGTTTGTGATGTGCAATCTGTTTGAATGGCAAATGCAAAGCATATGTCTTTGTTATATGCAAAAAAAGAAGAAAAATCTCAGGTTGCAAACGTATGCGAACTGCTTAATAACTTAATAATAAAAGAAATGTTATGTAAATTGTGTATAAAATTGCCCCCCCCACACCTCCCCCCCCCCGACCGGTCCGTGGAAAAATTTGCATCTAATAAAGTGGTCCTTGCTGTCAAAAAGGTTGGGGACCACTGATCTAAGGGATTCCAAACCTTTGGACATCAGTCTGTTAAACAGGTATTAATTTATAACAGCCAGGATTTTGACCAACATCCATGTCATGAGGAAATGGTTACAGACTATCATTAATATTTTAATCGTTCATGCAATTGGTAAGTGTAGTGTTTGGTCAACAGGATTAATAAACAAAAAGTAAAAATATATGCAGATGTCCATTGTTTTCATACACACGATTATATGTACACCAAATATCATTGAGCCTTACAATAAAACTTAATAATCAGTTACACTGGCCTTATACTCACATTACTGTATATGCACATACCAACACCATACACTATAGTAAGGGGTCCTTAAGTTTGGTCCAGGAAGCTGCACTAGCTGCAGGTTTTAGGTCCAATCCATCTACTTAATTAGAGCCAAGTTTTTGTCCCTATAAAGTATTATCCATCTATCTAATGCTCAAATAACATTTTGTGCTTCATTTTAGATAACTCACTTGTTAAGATTCACAATCTTTACTGTCTTCTTTTATACCCAAAACAGAATTCACTCTTATTAATTGCTTCTTGTTTTATTAAGCATTTTCCAAATAAATATGAAATACAAAGGACAAAAGACGCCTGACGTTTACTAAATAACCCAATGTTTACAAAGTTCAGTCCTCAGGGACCACTGTGGCTGCAAGTTTTCAACACAAACAACTTCTTAAATTAATTAGACTCTTACTTTAATTAAGCAAGCTGTCATGTCCCATGCTAGACCTGTTATGTACAAAGGTTTCTAAATTTCTCATAAATAGGACATCTCATAATAATGCAGTTTTTCCTTGAATCCTCCATATAGAAAACAATACCAGCTGATTAAAAAAAATGAGACTAATTAAAGGAAAAACAGTTCAAAGATTGTGACATTGATTGGAAAAACTATAGCCACAGTGGGCCTCCAAGACCACACTAGAGAAAACCTGATCTTACTCTGGTTCCATTTACAAATGTATATACTGTATATGCTCATTGTGAAGTATCTGATTTCACCAAATATTGGGAAAGATACTGAAGCGGGAAAAAAAGGACTGATAACTACTAATCAACTTCAGTTAACAAATCATTTGGATGATATTCTGAGAAGACAGAAAACTACAATATTAGAATGGTATCATGTGGCAGAATGAAAGCACTAACAAGCCATCACATTAAATTCCTGTTACTGGCAAGGACTGCTTCCAATTAAGCAATACAGATGGTGTAACATTTTGCATACTTTACCCAACAAAGTTACTGTTTTTATTCAAATATAACCCACCCAGCAAAAATCTTGGGAATTATATTAGGTCTTAAAATTAACTGTTCTTCAATTGTAGATACAGCTTTATTCATATATGCATGT
The DNA here is from genome assembly GCF_900747795.2 of Erpetoichthys calabaricus. NCBI lineage: Eukaryota > Metazoa > Chordata > Cladistia > Polypteriformes > Polypteridae > Erpetoichthys > Erpetoichthys calabaricus. The sequence goes on from NC_041399.2 coordinate 138,134,064, forward strand.
ACCTCAGGAATTTGCTAGTACATTTTTGGCATTGAATGAATGTACAAAATAGACCAGTTTGTGCTACATGCTTGACACTGCAAAAAGACCAACTGCCGGGGAAGGAAGGTTCTGTATGAAGTGAAATGTACTCTCTATATACAAAATCCTAAGCCTAAAAGTGCAATGATTTTGTGTGACGCTTTTATGTGACTTTTTAAATCAAGCTTATTTTAAAACCTACATATATACTGTATGTTTGGTATCATTCTTTTCAGAGTTTATCGAACTTTAATGTGATGTTGTTAGATTTTCATATCCTTATTCCATTTTTAAATTATAAACTAAAATATCAAGAAAGTCATGGTTTTTATTTTTGATTGAATAAACTTTCTTTCATAGGACCAAACTATTTAAAAAAAAAAAAAGATCTATACTGAAAACCAATGTTTGTATTTAGGTGATTTAATTAGTTGAAGGTCGAGTAACGATGACCCATTGCACACCACTTTAGTTTTCCTGTTTTTTAAATGAGTCATTTAAAAAAAAAAAAAATTTTTTTTTTTTTTTAATCTATAAGAATGTCAGTTAAAACTAATGGATCGTTTATTTAGTCTCTTAAAAATGCTCATCGAGCATAGTGAACCTCAGTTTAACGGGAATACTCCAATCGGTAAGAGTAAATATTTTATTCTCATTTCATGATTTTTACTCCATTAAATAATACTTAATTTTTCTTTTACATATTTATAGAATTTCATTATTTTTGACTCCAATAAATAATTTTTCTTTTGTATATTTACAGATTTTACTAATATTTTGGCCACAAGTGGGGGTTGGGCGGCAAAGGCGCCGGGGGGTTGCCCCCCTAGTAATCTATAACTCCAACAAAAATGAATAAAAACCAGTAATAAAAAGGCAATTTCTCTGACCTTCAAGGTGACCACCGGAGATAAATTCAATAGAAGAATTTAGTAAATGATCTGATAAGGCGAACAACAAAGTAAACTGATGATCTGGGACCTCATGTATAATGCCATGCATAGAATTCACACTAAACATGGCATATGGACAAAATTGGAAATGTGTGTACGCACAAAAAATCAGGATGTATAAATCTGCGTGTACGCCAAGTTCCACACAATTTCCCTGTACAAACCCAAATGAACATGAAATTTAAAACACACGTACCTATAGCCCCACCCCAACTCCTCTCAGAATTTTGTATATTTTAATACGCATATCAATATTATATATTACCTTCTGTTCAGTGTTTGGTTAAAAGACAATGGAAAGGGTATGTGAAAAGAATTTCTGTGAAGGCAAGCAAAAACATACTATTTGATGGCTTACACAGTGGAATAAGCAACAAAAACATGGCGGAGACACTTGAATGTTCAAGTTCAGAAAATCACACAGTGCCCAAAATAAAAAAGGTGGTCAGATATCACGATCTGTTTATTCTGTTTCAAACAATATTACAAAAGCTGACCCTCAAGCCAATGACATGATGGTGCTGTGCCAAGCACGTTTTTTTGCGCTGGCTGTGCACACATCTCTTCCTCGAAAACTGCAGGATGGCAATCTGGCTATGTGCTGACAGACACTGTTCTGGAGTCACAGAATGCAACAGTGGATGCTGTAAGAGATGTGGCCAATGAACTAAGGAATATAAGGGCTGTATACTACGTGATATTGACCAAAAATTTAATGAATTGGTTGAAAAAAAATGCTGTATCCGATTACCTGTTTTTACATTCTGCTAATTACACTCAAACGAAGTTGTTACGCTGTCCGATTTGGCTGATCATTTAGTAGGTCAAGTTTATCACAGCACATCTCTTCAGGTACAGGCAAGTCACGATTGTGTGCCACATTACAAAGCATGCTAAATGCTTGCGCAACACAACACCCATTCTGTGCACTATAGAGCAGCACATTAATAGATTGAATTTGCTTATGTAAATAGAAAGCATTTCCATTCTCTGAAGGCACCATTATAGTGTGGCATCAGCACAGAGTACAACAACAATTCTCTGCTCTCTATCCTCAAAAGGACTACTTGCCTTATGCCACACTAGTTGAAAAAAGCACCTGCAATTGTGCAGAGTTGCCATTTTATAGGCTCTCCAGCTATTGATGATATAATGCCAGCACATTTTTTTGGTATTCAACCCTGACTGATGTAACTTGTCCGGCACCGTTGCAATAGCAATGTGCATACAGTTGACTACTCAGATTACATTTGGAAAAACTGGATGTTGCCATGAATTGCGCTTTCATGTTTCCCAGTTCAACCACAGTTTAAGGAAATCTTACATATCTGGATGACAAGTGGATAACACCATCCTATACAGGAGGCATGGCGTGACTAAGCGATTAATGAGAAATACCCGATGAGTCAGCAACTTCATGTTGAAAAGCTCCTGTGGCTAAAAACCCAAGAGTGGACAAAACTTGCAAAGGAGCAGGTACAACACAATTACTCAAATTCTGTCTTTGTAAATCCGGCACAAGTTCAACAAAATCAAATTAGAAGCCAGTCATCATCATCATCTATAAATATGCACTAATTCTTCCATTTGCAATGTCTTCTAACAACGCTAAAGCAGCCATGGCAGTTGGAATAGTTTGGTCATTCTGTTCACCATTATATTGTTACAGAATAATTACAATCAAGTGAATTAAATTTGTAAAAGATGTGCAATTAATTTCTGTGTATTTGATAAAACCTGCATCATAGATGCGAATCTAAAAAAGAAAAGCAGACCACAGAAACAGTGGCACTGCTTTGACACTGGGTGCCGCCAGGTTGTTAAACCGAGAAGAAACATGCGTACGCAAGGGGCCATGAAAACGTAAGTAGCTTTACACCAAATTTAGTTTTTATACATCCCGAAGCGAGTGTGGAAACAGGCGTACACAACATTTTTGCACGTATGCACCATTTATACACAAGGCTCCTGGACATTAGTTTCTTCTTGTAAAAGGCGTACATCCTTTCATAACACACCAACTGCCAAGTGCAAACCCAAGCATATTTCTAAAGACATGTGCAGCAGTATTTAGAATACAAAATAACTTTTGATATATTGATAAGTCTGAACTCATTCTTATTGCTCCCTAATCTAGAGATTCTTAATTATAGGAGCTACGAATTTCATTTTCCCAGCTATACAACAAGATTTATACTCTTCTCTCTACGTACTGATAGCACATAGAAAAAGAGGGGGGAAAAATTAGAAAGTTGCCACTGCTACCTTTATTTTTTCTCTACTTATTTCTTCATTCCCTCCACCATGAACTGGGGAGTGAGTAGTTGCTGGTAATGTCATTTTATCATGCAATGCAGATGTGAAGGTTCCCAAAGTACCACTGTAGACCATACTACCTGGTACCATCCATCTATGATACTTTGTGGTTTGGGGTTGGACAAAATAAATCTTTAACAAGTTCACTTAACTTGTGCTGCATGTATTCAGAGCAATGGTACTCATTCATCCAATTCCCACCAGCATTTTAACAATGATGGACAAAATAATACACTGTAGCAACTTTATAACCTTTAAACAAACAGGAAGGTGAGAAGCTTCAGAGTGTGGAGGAGCCTGGGGGTGCACCACAAAAGGAGCCGAACTGAACAGCACAGTAGGTTAGACTGCCTTGGACTATTTAAAAAAAAAATAAAATAAAATAAAAATGGACAGCACACAAAGCTCACAGAACTCAAAAAGACAGCAATTGCCCTGATGAAGTTTAACTACCCGAATGGCCATCTCAGAAAAGTGTTAATGACCCTTACATCTGTATGTGTGTTGCTTACACGCTAATCTACCTTTGAGTACTCTGGGAACATAAGCCTATTTTAGCAGCATTTAGAGACTGGTGCAAGGCAGTTCTGGATGGGACAACACACACTCGAAGTCACTCTGGACAATTTAGAATTTCTCATAACTTTTAGGTATGAAGGAAAAACCCAAAAAACATGGAAATAAAATTCAAATCAATTACAGAATAATACAGCTGTGGTGATCACTGTGCTGCAAGGCTTTTAATGAAAAGTGCAAGGCTTACAAACCTCTGCCACTCCTGATGTTTTTTTCCTTTTTCAAACTAGGATTCTATGCTTCTGTGAAAACCTACTTCTTCAAAGAGTTAGAAAGTTCTCAAGATCTTTACTGACATGTTTTCCACAAAGTAAAAAGAAGACATATATATTTATGTCTGCTTGATGGCTTTTTCAAACATGATGCCTTAACAGTAAGCGAAAATCAAACTGTGCTTTACAAGCAAATTCTGACTGCCATAAGAAACTTGTAGTCGATGCATTCTTAGCACAAGATGTTAATTCCTCCTCTAACACACACCCCAACCTACCAATTTTTGTGGAATCCTATAACAGACCAAATATTGCTGAATTTTTCATTGCTGGCTTACACTGTCTAGCATTGACTGGCAAGAACATCTCCAAAAAAGATGCGAGTAGAGGAGACTGAATAAAACTGTGCGTTGTTTTATATTAACAAGACTAAGAGAGACGGGAAAGGCCTGGGAATCACTGGAGACCAATGTACATATGCTCAAACCAGTCACGGAATAGTGACGAGTAAAGAAAACAGAAAAGAGAAATTTCAGTCTGGAAAACTAAGAAAAGATGGGCAACATGGACTCCGATATATACTTCAGTTGTGTAAGTAACGGCACTCGTTACTTCACGAATCAAAAATCTGCGCCGTCAGCTAAACGTTAATTAATAAATAAATGCACGTTTCACAAGGGGTCCCCAGTAGGTCAAATGTTTTCGGACTTGATCCTTAAAGTAACCTCCCCGTGCTTTCGGATATTCATTTCAACAAACTATTCAGAGTAAAATCTGCTGTTGAACTAGTTTATATGCCTCAGCATTGTTGAGATTTATTATATTCTTTTAGGCTGTTGTGTCATTTTATCGAAATAGCACCGAATTAAATCAGCAGATACACATAATAACCTACATACAGAGACGCCGTTGAGAGGTATTATTTCTGTCACGTGGAACAACTCAGTCAAAAGACCGTGCGTGTGCATATTTAACTGATAAAAGCTCACAGGATTAAACCAAGATCTGTCGAGATTTAAAATTCGAAGCGTCAAATTGAACAATATGTTTTCCAAGACAGATTTTCGAGAAGTGTTTCGTTTCATTTACTATCGATAAGCTTCTACATTATATTAGCTCACCTGGTAATTGAAGTAGTGGCTCTGCACGTGAATACCATGCCGTGACTTCTCATTCGTAAAGTTAGATTTTTCACAGACCAGCAGATGTCTAGGACATTGTTCCAAATGCATATACATGATTTTGTCCTCTGCTGACTAACAAAAAACAACAATCAAAACGTCTTTTAATAAAATATCCCGAAGCTCTACACTTCCACTAAAAGTTCAGTCTGCTCGGCGCTCTGTAACTGCCGCACCTCTTTCTTGTGACGTAACGACCATGCTACCAATAACAAGCCTTCAGATTGCTTAGCTTTTCATTACGAAAAATTAGAGCGCCATCTGGTAGGCTAAGAAAGCTGTAGAGTGAAAGAGGAAGAAGAAAGGCTGAAGAAAGCGAGGGAACGTGGTGACGAGGGTAACTATGTTATAGCTTAGGATATTTGTAGCTTTTTACGAGCTGTGTGACAGTAGCTAGTCACAAATATGGGTTTTGCGCACTATATTTACTGTATGAAGAGAACATTAGGTATAATACCGCAGCCACCTAAATGAAGACAAATTCAATAATGTAGTATAATAATTTAAAGCATCACTGCTGGTCTTCAGAGAGATTTAGGAATTTCAGTAAGTATTCCGTATTTTGGCAAAGTTCTTAGTGCAACGGTTCTTCACCCTTATACTCGAGTGCCACAGTAGCTGGAGAATGTCACCGAAAAGCTTAACCAACGATTAATTATTGCTTCTCATTGATGTCTAATTAGTTTGGTTTATGTATTATATGAATAAATGAGACGTTCCTCTTCTGCATTAACTAGACAATTGATATAACTGTTCTTATTAAGTAGTAATATAAGAAAGCCTTGTTCAGTTCCATCAACCCTTACATTTTTCCTAGCCCGTGAAAATGGGTGGAATGAGAGCAGGTATTAAATACATTTTAAAGACTGTATACATTGGCAGCTCAGGGCCTCCTATACAACAGGGGCCCCAAAAAGAATCAAGATGTACAAAAAAAAACTTGTTTTTTAATTCCTGCTGGTAGACTGGCCAATTGAGCCCACTTTAACCCTTTGGTCACTAGGGTCTCCAGTGATGTAAATTGTGAAATACAGCGATCTTTCTGAAACAGGTTAAGGTATAGGTTCCTCTGGTATTATACCTCACCTCCATGGCATTCTCATGCTTTTCTTTGTGGCACGGTTTTAATGCATAATGGGACTGGGTCCCAGGAGTGATGGAAAATTAGAGCCGCGGGATTGGCCAGTTTTAAAGATAAGGGGGAAAGGACCATTGGTTAAATAGGTAAATATGGGTATTTCATCAAGGTTGCCTGTAATAGTAATTTTTTTTTCTACTTTGCTTTGTTTCTTTCCTCGCCCATCTATCCCAAAACAATCCCCCCACAGTTGCTTTGAGCTGCAAGAGTTGGCAGAGTTTAATCTTTAGACAGGCAAAGAATCACTCCATCCTAGAGATCAACGATTTGTGAATTGACAGGGCAATATATGCAGGAAAGAATATTGGCAGAGCATCCAAATTCAAAGTACTGCCTGATTGGCCAAGGTAATGGGTGAGTCAGGTTTGCATGCAACACAATACTAAGTTACGGTAGGACAGCCAAGCTGTTGGGTAGCAGCTGATGATTGGCTAACTTAGTTGAAGGGAGTGGATTGCAACGTTCTTCCACATTTGCTGTCACAATTATTTGTTTGTTCAATGGGCATCTAGGCTACTGGTGGTATGGCTGCATATTTGGTACTGGGTTGAATAGATGGTTAGGAGTGAGTCAAGTTTGCAGTTAGCATGGTACTCATTCATGGTAGAACAGCTGATCTGTTGAGAATCAGCTGAAGACTGGCCAATTCAGCTTGCAGTATTCTTTGATAGTTGATATTAACAATTGTTAGTAGGTGGGTTCAACAGGCAGCAAGGGTACTTACTGGCTGTGCAGGCAGGTCCAAAAGTGCTTTTGGACTGAACACCAGTATGAGTCAGGTTTGCAAGCTGCACAGTACGAGGTGAGACACAAAAATAAATGGTCTGGGCTTGGGCCTTTCTTGGAAAACCGTCTGGAGGTCAGCCGAACGTAAATCATAGAACTATATCCACTTCTACACACCCTCTCAAACCGCCGACTGGCTATCCTGTGAATAGCCCAGTCAGTATTTGCACAACAATCGCTACACGAATTTCTACTATAATGTCGGGTGAAAAAATTGAACAGTGAATTAACATCAAATGTCTTGCGAAATTGAACAAAACAGCCACAGAAACTTATGAAATGATAAAAACAGTGTATGGTGATAACAGTTTGTCTAGCGCACAAGTTTTTGAGTGGCACAAGCGTTTCAAGGAAGGACAAGAAAATGTGGAAGACGTTCAATGCCCAGGTCAAGAGGGGGGTGGGTGCTTCACCAAAACAATGCTCCTGTGCACAATGCTGTTTCTGTAAAGCAGTGTTTGAATGACAGAAACATTCCTGTCCTTGATCATCCTCCCTATTCACCTGATTTAGTTCCCTGTGATTTTTACTTGTTCCCGAAAATTAAAAGTGACCTGAAGGGAACACATTTTTCTTCAATTGATAAAGTGAAGACAGAAACAGCAAACCTATTGAAGAGCCTCAAGCAAGTAGACTTCCAGCACTGTTTCAATCAACGGACGATATGTATGGAGCGGTGTAGAGATCGGGAGGGGGAGTATATAGAAGGTGACAATGTTTAGAATGCTGTAATTCATCAATAAATATTTTTTTAATTACCAATCCGGTTATTTTTGTGTCTCACCTTGTATTCAGCCATGGTAAGATAGTGGTGCTGTTGGGAAACAGTTAAGAATATTCTGACTCAGCTGAGGAAAGGGATGGATGCTGCAGTCTGTTAATGGGGCTGACTGGGGTTCTGGAGATCGGATTTGAATTCACCTAAAATATTAATTTTTATTCAGCTGGGAAATAGTAAAAAGTGGTTCCCACAGTGCTTGCCAAAAGAAAATATATGGTCTGATGATTTTGAGGGGGTGGAGAATGATGGTGGGCAGGGTCCCCACACCTTAATACAGGTAGTGACAGACAGTGGCGGCTGGACATTATTCGTGCAGCAGAAAGCTGAACATGGGCTGTCAGAATGGAAAGCAAATGAAGAAAAAAGTGACTTGTCATGTTATAATAATTCTTTAGCAATGACCAGTGACAACATTGTAGTTCTAGTGATAGTGAAGCATAAGGTATGATTTTGTATGACACCACTTCTGAATGTGCGTGGTGTAACAAAAGTTCTGGTCAACTTTCAAAGCTGCTGTTTCCTGATCTCCAGGACACAATGCAGATTTATTATGTACAGATGATGCCTAACACAACTTCAACCTGTAAATAAGCCCATAATTTGGCATATTAGCTGTAATTGTGACTGAATTTATGCTTTCTGATGTCAGTTATGGCAAAATGCTGATTTTCTTTGCACTTATTGAATACTTTATAATTCAAAAGCCTGATGTTGAAATAAACTGATCAATAAAAGTTTTATTTGAGTACCTAATGGACCACCCTGGATTTGGATCATCAGTGTAGAATGTTTTAGCTTATTTGTCACGTATTTGCATTTTGTTGATAACAACACACCTGTCACTTTACATTGTACATTTGAAAATAAAACTGTTCTCTCCATTTTACATACCTGAGCAGAATGCTGTTGTTGAAATAATGAATTGGTTGGCAATGGTTATTTGAAAATGAAGTGATATAAACTGAACATCATACAATTGCTGAGTTGGTCCTTTACTGAACAACATGTAAAATGTATAGGCATCTTCGCAAAAGTGCCCAGAGTCTGCAGACTGATGAAAAACTAAACCTGCTGATGTGTTTTTAGTTTGGTTTTTACATTTATTTTATCAGGTGTGACCAGTAGGGGGTGTTGCAGCACTCCAGACATAGTGCTTGTACACAGCCAAGGGTTGAAAGTAAAAGTCAGTTTTATTATACAGAAAAACATTTTTCTGGTTCTTTCTTAAAAAAAAAAAAACGTACTCACAAGCACAATTGAATTATTCTCCACTCCTCTCCTTTCCTCTAGACGAGCCTTGTATTCCACCTCCCGACTCTAACTCGCCTGGATGAGGTTGAGCAGCTTCTTTATGTCAGATTTGGGAGTATATCTGGTGCCACATGATTACACCCTGGCAGCATTTCTGGGTCAGTCAGAACCTCCATAAAATATGTCCGTCTTCTACCCACAGCGTCCTCTGGTGGCACCCATCCATCAGGACTACAATTCCCAAGGTGCCCTGCAGATGTACAAATGGAAGCTCTTTCCTAGGGCTGCTTCCTTTTGGCTTATTGGGGGACTACATGGTCCTTCCATTGTATTTTTCTGATCCAGAAAGGGTATCCGCAACTATCCTGGCTGGGACATCTGTCTATCCATATCCTTCCCTTATTGCCTCTAGTCCCACCCTCTTGGTCAAGATGCCAGTATGTCCACCTTGACACCTACAGGGGTATTTTTTTTTCCATTTTTTATTAGTTTTGCCTTAACAGCTGAAAATACCAAACTTTGTGACAATAACTAGATGCCCTCAAAATGGTTTTAAATATTTTTCCTTCTTCTCTTTTTTAATCTCCTTCTTTCAGAATAGAGTGCTGAAGGATCAAACTCTGTTTGTTTTTAATATTTGACATGGCATACTGTGCTCGGTTGGCTAGCAAGTATAATTGTAACCTTTGGCACTGCATACTCTTTCTCTCTCTTTCATTCATAATCTCAGATGCTGTTTCTGTGTTTTTCTGTGGCTGTCCATTCATCTGTTGCATACTCTTATACTTCTTGCTATACTTGTATATCACCTATTTAAGTTCTGATATCTCCTAAGCTATGACATTACAAGCTAGTTTTTCTGTGGTTCCATCAGTACACCACTATAGATAGTATAGACTCAGTACAATGGTTCAAGCCCAGGGACCCCCCTCATACAGTATGACTGCCACTACCTGTACTGAAAAAAGAGCCCTATTAGTGTCTTTTACAATAGCCTGGTAGAAAGAATAAATGATTCAAGGTCCTCCAGGACGCAAATGAAGAAGATGACCCTTTGTTTACCATCAGAAAAATAGATTCTTTTGTATTTTTTTACAGTTGAGTTTTTGACTTTTTATTTTGACTCAGTTTTGCTTATTACTACAGATTTGTCTAATCCATTTGTTTTGTTTCATGATTTCTTGGACCTTTGTGTATCAGGCCCTTTGTCTGTCCATACTATTCTTCTAGACTTGCCCATTAAAGTCTCTACCCCTGGTCCGCTTCATAATGGGAAGATTAACTGGACTTTACAATGATTGCACAGGCCATTTTTGTACAGAACGGTTTGTGTTGTCCACCCAGTCCAGTCTAGAGTTCTCATGGACCACCAGGTAATTATAGGACTGTGTCACCTCCTCCTCCTCCTCCCCTTCCTCATTGATTGTGGCTGATCCCAGAGACTCCTTGGTATGCAGGAAGTCAAGCAACTAATTCCTTTGTCTGGGTAATGTTTACTTGCAGGTTATTGTCCCTGGACCACATGACAAAGTACTGTACCTTTGATTCTTTGTTGTTGATACAGTGCATGTGTCACATAATAACATCTCTAGATGGCATCAATCTGGAGATATACTTAAGTTAAATAGAGTGTGAGAATAAAAAGACAGGTGCACATGTGTCACTGACCAGAATCAGAATCTTTTGACATGCACAGTCCTCAAGCATAGCATACTGTTGTTACCTTCATTTTTTCAGATTTATTCTCTAGCTGAATAGACCAGGTAGTATTAACACTGGAGAAATCAAAGAATGGAATTCTGACTATAATTTTGCTCAGGTGAAAGAATGCTCTGTTTAGCATGTCAATCACAGCCTCATGTTCTCAGACATGTGCCTGGTATGCAGACTGCAGTGGATCAAGGTGATCTGTAATTAAAGAGCTCACAACTCTTTCTGGACACACTTGTGATTTGAGAGTTATTGGTAAGCAGTCCTTTAGGTACTGCTGTTACTCTCTGAAACCCTTTGTTCTCATAGAAAACAGATGGTCTGGAAAGGGGAGTGGGACAAAAGCTGTCAGGGATGGTGTCTTAATAGGTGGAAATGAATGGAAGTGAATATGGAGGCATAGAGGGGACTGGATAGAAATGAGCTGTGAAATTCATAGCATCTTTGTAAATGTAAACATTAAGAAATTTAGCTTTGAAATAGTGAAAATGAAAAAGGGGTAAAAGGATGTTATGAATGTGCATATGGTTTAAAAATTTGGTTGCAAAAACCCAGTGACCGCATTATTACCCCAGGACTATATGTCTGTCTGCCCAATTCTAATAGAAGTGTTATCATTATGCAAACAAGTAGAGTGCCTTCACAATCAAGGGCAGTGACCAACATAGAGAAATAAACTAGCTGATAACCAGTCAGCTATGATGAAACACCTATTGTTTACACAACTGAAACAAGCTCATAAAGGTATAAAGAATTATAATGAATGTTACATAGGTTCAATAGCAAATATACAGCTTCATCTTCCAAATTAAGAAAAGAGCAGTATTCAGGATAACAGGAAGGACTGAAATACGATTTTCTGTTTAGTTTTTTACAGTGCGCTGTGCAAACCCAAAGCCAGACACCACAGACAAGAAAAATCCCAAAAGGCACAGAAGCCCTTCAAAGGTCAGCCTTCTAATTTCATCCAGTTATCATAGACTTTGTACAGACAACTCAAAAGCACCAGATCAGTTCTTTGTGTCTGTAAAACTGCAATGTCTCTGTTATTAAATTAAAGAATGGACCAGCCATTTAGCAGTTTATTTTGCAAAAATGTTTAATTGTTGCCAGGGTCATGGTAGGCTGGTCTACAGATATAATGCATTTGGCAAGGCTACTGTGTCCTTGGTGGCTGGATCAAATTTTTCAGTCAATTGCAGAATTGAGTTTTTATGCTCAAAATCAAAGGAGACTGATTTTGGAATTGATTCCAAGAAATGCATCTGGTCAATTCTGGATCCATACAAATAGCTTTACATTACATCCAAAAAGAATACTTTTTCCACTTGGTCTATGTTTCATAAGGAATATGCTACATGAAATTTAAAGCTGATTTATGATTTAATGAATAAAGCTATTAATCTGGTAATGTGGATTTTACTTCCTGTGGTTATAAAACACAGCCTTGGAAGAATAAATCAATGCATTTCTCCAGTGCAATCATAACAAATTAAAAATTTGTTGTTTATCTGTAATAGCAATAAATACCTTAATAGAGTAGTGCATTAAATCAAACATGTCACTCACCGGTTCCTCATTCTTGCTGGATAAACTGTTTTGCTGACTTTTACTTTATACACCTTCTGTCATGAAATTTACATTTTCCATTTGTAAGTTAATGTGAAGCAAGACATTATTGAAATGCAAAAAGGCATGAGGTTAAATAAGATCCACTGGCTACTTTATATACTTGGTTAAGAATTACCTGGCTTGCAAAAGAATGCTGAGCAGAATGCCAGCATGGCAGAAAGGCAAGGGAAAGTTCTGCACAAGAGAGAGAGCATGTGAAGCAACTTTCCCACTACTGATATTTATTTGGGATCTCCTTGCACAACATGGCATGAATTGTACACTGAATGATTCCTTAAATACAAGCTACATATACAATTATTATTTTTGTTTTGCTTTGTTTTTGTTGTTGTTGTGATTATTTTGTTGTCACTGTGGCTTCGCAGCAGTACTTTAATCACAACTACCTTCCCTTCTTTGAAACTGGATTATTAATGAAGCTACTCTTACTCGGTCCTTGTCATATGTGTTAAACTGCAGACTCTGCAATTTGTGATCCAATTAAAACGTTCCTAGATCAATGCTAGATGCTAGATTAGAACAGATTAAATTAGATTAGATTAGATTAGATCTTTGTTGTCACATACATAGCAAGAGCACAGTGCAATTCTTGGGGTCAGGGAAGTATATGGGCAATATGACAAGATGATGTATAAAAATAAGAATACAATAAATAAGAGCAGACAAATGCCCTAATGTGCATAGTGCAAAACAGAACTGTTCAGAAATATAAACTGTATATAACAGTAGTAGACAAGGAGAGTACATATTTCAGTGCAGATGTACAATAACATACAGTAGAATTATAGACATAAGCCAGCAGGTGGGTACAGCACAGGGCAGGTAAGATCAGGTAACCCTCAGTTTAATGACCTTATGGCCTGAGGAGGAAGCTATCCCTGAAGTAGATAAAGCATGGGGTGTGGCTCTGGTTGCATTTACCAGAAGGCAAAAGTGAAAATGAGATGATCAGGACAGCTGCCATCAAAGATGATAGATTCAGCCCTCCTCAGACATCAGGTAGAGTACATGGTATGAAGCTGTAAAAGGTCAGCTTCAATGATTTTAGAAGCATTATGGACAGCCCTTTGGTGGATTCAGCGATCTTGGCATGTTAGGGTTACACAAAACACATCATGGTGCATACAGTCAGGATACTATTAATAGTGCGGCTGTAGAGTTTGACCAGGATTTTCGTCCCACCACAAAACTTTTTACCCTTCTCAGAAAAAGAGCCCTTGCTGAGACTTTTTGAGAATGCAGTTGGTGTTGACAGATGACAAAAGGCAGTGAGTGATATTGATAGGGTTCTGCAAATATCATGGACATTAATTCACAAGACCCCTTATGAAATGTCAAGAGTAGACCATCAGAAAGTTTACAGTTATGTATTATGGGACTGGTAAGAAGTCTCCCTGTCATTTTACATTTTTTGCTTTACTATCTTAAAATTCACACATACTATAAAGTATGTGGTGGGCTGGCGCCCTGCCCAGAGTTTGTTCCTGCCTTGTGCCCTGTGTTGGCGGGGATTGCCACTAGCAGACCCCTGTGACCCTGTGTTAGGATATAGCAGGTTGGACAGTGACTAACTGACTATAAAGTATCAAAACTAGATGAGTGCAATTCCTGATTTTGTTGCCTGACTATGTCAGTTTATACAACTAGAAACTGCTGGGGATGTCTTTCCAGCACAGTTTCACACTTCCAAAGAATCATCTGCTTGCCCCTTTTTCTGTCAGCCAATAACCTGCTGCATGAAGGGTTTGTAGCTATGACAAGTTCAGCTGCAAAATTTGACCCTTTTTATTTTTTCCATTCTATTGTAGTCGCTAAAATACAACATATTAGCTTAAAAAAACCTCTCATCTGTTTGTGAAGTTCAAAACACCCATGTTCATTATTTCTCATTACTGCAATATATGCATTATACTTTCAAGGAGGCACTCATTGGTTGTCAGGTCTCATGCACAAAATGCCTCTGAGCTTTGTTGGAGCAAATCATGGACTAGTTGGACTGAGTTGCTGGATATGACACACTGTGCAACTGGTGGTCTTGGGAGGGTGCCGCAATATCCCTCAATTCTCTAATATTATGTAAATGAAGTCTACAACTGAAATCACTAGAACAGTTGTGTAATGTGACATGGCATTTGGTCAAACTACATCTGCTTTCTTTTTAGCCACTTTAAACAAATCAAGCAAGACAACTGTTGATTTTCTCACATTGCTATTACATTGTATCATCAAAACTTTATACATTTTTTGTCTTGCTGCAGATGACTTTGTTGAAAGCACACCTTACGTGCACAGTTTGGCCACTGTTAGTTAAGTTAGTTTTGTTGACTTCAAAAGCATTTAGAAAGTTTACATTGGCAATTAGCACATGCTGGTGTTATCACAAGCATCAATAATCTTGTTAATTACAAATTGTGATAATATGCACATTTCTAAATATTGTTAGAAGAAATTAAAAGCTTTAAATTTAATCAGAGTTTTGTCCAAGGCTTTATCTGACCTAGCTTTATTATCCACACTTTTAGAAAGAGAGCCTTGCTCTATTTAAGAATTTCTTCTTGAGAAAATTAAAAAGATCATGTAACAGTACCTAGAACAGTCCTTTTTTCTGAGTCAAAAAGTAAATTTATCATGTTACATATTAATTTTTATACACTTGTATGCCCATTTGGGCAATCAATTTCTGCAGTACAATGCGGTGGCCTGCTTTTGACTAGATAACAATAATAGTTAATTGTAAATTCAGTTTTGGAGTTGAAGAGGTCAGACTTCTATTTTTAAAATTTAAAGGCTTTCTTTCTGAAGATATTGTTATCAAATAGAATGCTTAAAGTTCGATGCTGAAAAAAACAAAACCAAATTGATTTTGCAGATGCAGTGGCATTCTTTTATCAAAATACCTATTTCCTTTATGTTGCAGGCTGGGAAAGTAAGTTCCTTGCATTTATTAAATATACTCTGTAGGAGGTTTTTGTGAGCAGTACTATTTCTTTGTTTTTTGCTGTGTATCTAATTTTTTGTTTCTGTTTACTGGTATATTCTTCTGTATTTCATTTTGGGACTTGATTTCTCTAGATTGTATGGAAGCTTATCCTCCCCACTCAAAAAAAGTGTTATTTTGCAAAAGTATTATGTTATTTCACAATAATTATTATTTCACAAAGATATTCCTTGCTGTGACCAGTGTCAAAGTGCACACATAAGCTTTGATCGTCTAGTGATAGCTATTGAGAAGAAGGTTAAACATGTGCATAGTGTACAATCAAGTGACAAATACTGAACAGGTGTTATAGGCATATACTGTACATTTAATACTAAACATGCTGAGGGTTATATTAGGATATCAGGAAGCTATTGATTATCTCTGTAGCACTACGTTCAAGGCAAGGGACAAACACAGTGGATGGTACACTCAGCTTTTGTAGGCCTCAGTCACACAACCAAATCACAAAAGAATGTGCTAAGTGCAATCCATTAACAAAAACCTATAAAGTATCTGTTTACTTTATATCCAGTTTTTTACTATAAATATACTGAAACAGTGTGATGTGGTTCATTCAATGGCCAGTGTTCGTATTTCAGGGCTTGCATCAGGGATGGAAAAAGGGGATGGATGTTATTTACTTCACAGCACATGAAGAACTAAACATAGCTTTTTAATTAAGAAGCATTATTGAAATATTTACAGTATTCAGTGTTAAAACAGGTAATCGTATGAAATTAAGCACCCTCTCTGATACTAATCAACCTTCAAATACATGGAAAGAACATGCAAAGTTCAAGCAGACCCTGATGCTGTGAGGCAGAAATGGCAGCTCTGTGCCACCACTCTGTCTGTGCTAAAGCGTATGTACTAAACTTGGTAAAGCTTAACCTGATTAATAGTAAATGTATACCTATAACTTTTGTTCACATGTTTGTCACTTGATTGCATGCTACATGCATGCTTAAACTCTCTCTTTGTCTAGCTGTCACTAAATCACTGAAGAACACACATGCACAATGTTAGGCAATATCTTTGTGAAATAACACAATAATTATTGTGAAACAATGTAGCACTATTCTAAAATGATACAATTTAGTGAAATAATGCAATAATGTGGGAGAGCTGCACAGTGAGCAAACAGTGCTCACTTTGTCGGAACATAACATGAAGAGAGCTTTTAAGCAAGTGAACATCAGGAAGGCAGTGGGTCCAGACGGGATTCCAGGACAGGTTTTTAAGATCTGTGCTGATCAGCTTGTACCAGTGTTAATGGAAATATTTAATCACTCTTTAACCCAGTCTATCATACCAACATGCTTTAAAAGGTCTACCATTGTTCCTGTACCTAAGAAATCACATCCAACCTGCCTGAATGACTATCATCCTGTTGCACTAACGGCTATAGAAATGAAGTGGTTTGAGAGGCTAATCAATAATCACATCTGCTGTACATATCACTCCAGCAGATCCTTTATTATTGTGAATTTTGTGAAATTTACCAAGACCATTTATTGGGTTCACCTACACTCGCTCTTGAAGATTAACACACATACAGAGGTATACACACACATACATATAACAAACCTATCCAGACAAAGTCTGAAGTGGTGGCAATTGCCAGTTACTTTGCAATATTCTGCATAAGATTCTCAATATAGGGATTCACCAGCTCTAACAAACACATGGGTAACATCATGGCATACATAAAAGCGCAACTCTTTTGGTTTTATGTTACTTACTAACCAAACGATGTCTTACTTTTACTGTAGTTGTTTTAATTATTGAGGAATATCCTCAATAGCCTTGATAAACTCTGTGAGTATGAAATGTAGCATCAAATTCACACTTGTTACCCATTTATTATTTCAATCATTCTAAATAAAAGACAAAGTAATAAATACCATGTTGCTTTTATATTTTCTATAATGTATAACAATACCAAATAGAAGAAAATCCATCCATTTACCAACCGCTGAATCCGAACACAGGGTCACGGGGGTCTGCTGGAGCCAATCCCAGCCAACACAGGGCACAAGGCAGGAACCAATCCCGGGCAGGGTGCCAACCCACCGCAGGACACACACAAACACACCCACACACCAAACACACACTAGGGCCAATTTAGAATCGCCAATCCACCTAACTGGCATGTCTTTGGACTGTGGGAGGAAACCGGAGCGCCCGGAGGAAACCCATGCAGACACGCGAGAACATGCAAACTCCACGCAGGGAGGACCCGGGAAGCGAACCCAGGTCCCCAGATCTCCCAAGTGCGTGGTAACAACGCTACCCACTGCGCCACCATGCCACCCATAGAAAAAAATATAATAGGAAATCAAATAGATAGTAAAGTCTGGATATAAATAGTCCTAGAAAAGCTTAATGAAAATCATAAGTGTCAAAGAGTGTATGCTCTGGATGGCTTTTGGTTTAGCAATTAGCGTTGTTCATAGTTTTTGTTTTCTGATATCCAAATGAGATGATCTCACATGTCTTGATCTGACATTGCCCTTCTGTCATTTTTTTTCTTCCTCTTCTTTTCCCCTTCTCTACTTTTCTCCTCTTCTTTTCTGTTTCTCTTCTTTGGTCCATCAGACGAGCCACTTTATTTAACATGCACACGTGAGGTTTCAGGACATGTGACATTACACACATTTGATTGGCCATTCTGTCCTGATGACAAATTACTCTGATCAGAGTGTTTGATCTTTAAATTACCTACACACTCCTTCCTTTCCCAAGCTGTAAACTAATTTGGTAATTCCTAGTCCATCCATCTATTTGCAGATTATAAATTAATTAAAATACAATCTATGGAATGTGCTTAGGTAACAAAGTAATTAAAAATGAACCTGACTAGAACAAAGGCATACAATACAAAACAATGCTTGCAATGCCTGTAAGTCCTCTAAGTTCAGTTAATCTTGGCTTGTTTGAGTAAAATTATTAAAATTTAATGTAAACAGTCTGCAGTTGAAAATTTGAAGATTTTCCACACCAGAACAGACCCACAAAGTATGCCATCACCTTAATCTTTCATACAGTACTGGCCCACCTGGATAACAAGAGAGGGAACTATCTGTGCCGGCTATTTATAGGCATTTAACACAATAAACTCCTCTAAGCTCATCACCAAGCTCAGGAACCTGCGGCTGAGCACTTCATTGTGCATCTGGATTTTAACTTCCTGACAGGCAGATCCTAGCTGGTTCGATTCGAGTGGGTGGCCACTCTTTATCATCCTTCACTCTCAGCACAGGCACTCCACAGGACTGTGTCCTGAGCCCACTTCTGTACTCACTCTATACAAACTGTATGACTGCACAGCTGTACGTGAATCTGACATCGTTGTTAAGTTTATTGATGACACAGCTGTGTTAGGCCTGATACCTAACAACAGTGAGCAGGCTTACCTGAATGAAATGGAGAGTCTGTCATATTAGTGTCAGGTCAAAAATCATGTACTGAAGGTCAGCAAAACAAATGAGCTGGCAGCACTCAGGTAAAGATGGTGGGCAGTTTTGGATGCCTCAGTGTCCACATCACGGAGGACCTGACCTGATCTTGGCACATCGACACCTTGGTGAAGAAGGCACAGTAACGTCTGTACAATCTCAGACACCTCAAATATTCCAGGCTGCTTTCCAGATACTAAAGAACTTCTATACATCAAGCATTGAAAGTGTTCTGACAAGAAGTATCACTGGCTGGTTTGGAAATAGCACGCAGCAGTTGCGCAAGGCTTTGAAGAGAGTGGTGTGGTCAGCTTAACACATCACAAGGTGTGCACTCACTAACCTCCAGGACATCTATACTAAGTGATGTCAAACTAGGGCAAGCAAAAGTATCCATGACACCGGTCATCACAGCAATGGCCTCTTTTCCATTCCACTATCAGGTAAATACTACTGCTGCTTAAAGTCCAGTTCAGAGAAGCTAAGGAGGTGTTTTTTACTATAGTCCTTTTGCATCTTGAATAAGTAAAGTGTCTAGTAATACATGATGCCCTATTGTCAACTTATTTAAGTTATCTATTTAGCTATTATTATTATTTATAATTTTATTAACAATTCTTGTATTCATAAAGGTATGCATTGTTATTTTCCCTTTGTATTCATTTCAACGCACAGTCATAGGAGTTGAGCAACCAAGCATTGCACTGAATATTGCAATGTATGTATGTTTTGTATGTGACAAATAAAATTTAATTTGATTTCAATTCATTTTTTGAGGGAATTTTGTGACTTTTTGATCTTTTCTTTTTTGAGCCTTTTGCTAATTGTTGTTTGTTGCCAATAAATATTTTTGTTTATAAAGATTTCTTATGGGATCTATCTCTTCAAGTTGGAGTTTTATAGTTCTCCCTCTTGTGAGGCATATTTTTTGACATTATTGTATATTCTTGATATATTTTGGGACATTTCTAATTATTTTTGCCAGTTCTCCTTGTTTGTGGCCTTGCTGGCTGATGCCTCACAGTTTCCTAGGATCAGGCTCCCCTTGGGTGAGACCTGTTTTTCAGTAGGCCAGTTAGTTAACCTGTTTTTTGTGGGTATTTTTGAAGGCCTCACCTGCTTATCTATTGTGTGGTGCTAAAATCACAACATTCTTACCATTACTGGCCCCAAACATTGCTTCTGCATCTCTTTTTGCATTCTCCTGGTCATCTTTCTTTTCCAGCTCCAGCAACATGTGTGCTTGAGGTCAGGTCATTTACAGTAAGCCCAGGAGGAAGAGGGTATCCAGATGATTAAACTAACTGCAAGCTAAGACTTTGCATATTCTACAGGACCATGGAACCCCCAAAGGTTTGTTCTTTTCCCAGGAATATTTTGAACAAAGGTTACTGTTCTCCTGTTCTGTACTGCCAACATGCCCATCTCTTTTGCTAGCATACATTTTCTTAAATTAGCCACATTATGCTTCTTTTTAAAATGTTTCTAGAAATCCAACTTTGATAGCACTTGTTACAAAAGTATAGACATCTTTGCATTAAGTAGGATATACAGTATCTCTAATTTTAAAATAGGTGTGCTCATTTATAATTTTCTATATTCTTCTTTACTTTTGTTATTTTTAACAAATAGTTTTAAGTTTAAATTTAAAACCTAACTGTTTGGCCCAGCTTTTGCATGTTTGCTTGATTCATGTTAGATTGTTGTGCCAGTTTTAATCACATGCTTCCATACTCCTTTATTCTTATTGTCCCCTGTATTCTGCCTATCACCATGTTAATATATTTGCAGTGTTGCCTGTCACCATAGCTACCCTTAACCAGAGTAAACAGGTTTGGGCAATGGGTAATTAGATGGAGGAGTTCATAAAATTAATTGATAGACTCACCACTGCCCTATTTTTGCCTAGCTAATTTTTCCCTTTTCTGTAAACAAAACATTGATAGGAGTAGGTATACTAGTTTAAAAATATGGTTACCCCAAAACTGTTATTCTAGGCACACTAGCAAGGAGTATTTTATGATGGTGACCAGGATAAAAGACATAGTCAAAAGTTAAACTGGAAAGTCAGTCAATACTGGAACAAAATCCAATATGAGAGACAAAAATCGCAGTCAAAAACTAATCACAAGTCAAGGCCAGAAACAAAACTAATGGATAAACTGAAAATTCAGATGGGAAATACTTTTTTCAATGACCTGCCACATTGTCAGCAAAGGGTTATGACCTCTGAGGATACAACCCTTGCAATCCAGGCAGCTGTCCTAAAGATGGTGGAATGGCTGCAGAAAGAGCCCCAAAAATATTACAGTACATTTATAGTATACCTAATTTTTAAACATTAATTGCAGAATTGAATTCTTGGGCTTTATGTACATAAAAGACACAGGAAAATCCTGAAATACAGATTTCTAACAAAGATTTTATGTTCACGTGTTTATTTTTACTGCAGATAGTTAATTTGTTTATGTAAATTGGGCTACTGTTGGCCAAAGAAGAAGAGGGGGGAGACGTGTCCAGAGGCAGGAGGAGAGGAGGAAAGTAAAGAGAGTGGAACTGAGGGTAGGAACTTTGAATGTTGCCAGTATGACTGGTAAGAGGAGAGAGTTAGCAGATATGATGGAGAGAAGGAAGGTTGATATATTGTGCATGCAAGAGACTAAATGGAAGGGGAGTAAGGCCAGGTGGATATGAGGTGGATTCAAATTGTTCTATCATAGTGTGGATGGAAGGAGAAATGAGGTAGGAGTTATTCTGAAGGAACAGCATGTCAAGAGTGTTTTGGCAGAGTAATGATTATGAAGCTGAAAATTGGAGGTGTGGTGATGAATGTTGTTAGTGCATTTGTACCGCAAGTTGGGTGTGCAATGGGTGAGAAAGAAGATTTTTGGAGTGAGTTGGATGAAGTGATGAACAGTGTACCCAAGGGACAGAAAGTGGTGATTGGAGCGGATTTCAGTGGGCATGTTGGTGAAGGGAACAGTGGAGATGAGGAGGTGATGGGTAGGTATGGTGTCAAGGAAAGCAATGAAGAAGGTCAGAGGATAGTGGATTTTGCCAAAAGAATAGACATGGCTGTGGTGAATACGTATTTTAAGAAGAGGGAGGAACATATGGTTACGTACAAGAGTGGAGGTAGTTGCACACAGGTAGATTACATCCTATGCAGAAGAGTTGATCTGAAGGAGATTGAAGACTGCAAAGTGGTGGCAGGGGAAAGTATAGTTAAGCAGCATAGGATGGTGGTCTGTAGGATAACGTAGAGATCAAGAAGAGGAAGAGAGGGCAGAGCCAAGGATCAAATGGTGGAAGTTGAAAAAGGAAGACTGCAAGGTTGAGTTTAGGGAGGAGGTGAGACAAGCACTGGATGGCAGTGAAGAGTTACCAGAAAGTAGACAAGAGTACAAGGAGATAAGGCGCAAGGTGAAGACAGAGGTGGCGAAGGCTAAAGAAAAGGCGTATGATGAGTTGTATGAGAGGTTGGACACTAAGGAGGGAGAAAAGGATCTGTACCGATTGGCTAGACAGAGGGGCCGAGCTGGGAAAGATGTGCAGCAGGTTAGGGTGATAAAGAATAAAGATGAAAATGTACTCACAAGCGAGGAGAGTGTGTTGAACAGATGAAAAGAGTACTTTGAGAGGCTGATGAAAGAAGAGAACGAGAGAGAGAAGAGGTTGGATGATGTGGAGATAGTGAATCAGGAAGTGCAACGAATTAGCAAGGAGGAAGTAAGGACGGTTTTGAAGAAGATGAAAAGTGGAAAGGCCGTTGGTCCAGATGACATACCTATGGAAGCATGGAGGTGTTTAGGAGAGATGGCAGTGGAGTTTTTAACTAGATTGTTTAATGGAATCTTGGAAAGTGAGAGGATGCCTGAGGAGTGGAGAAGAAGTGTACTGGTGCCGATATTTAAGAATAAGGGGGATGTGCAGGACTGCAGTAACTACAGGGGAATAAAATTGATGAGCCACGGCATGAAGTTATGGGAAAGAGTAGTGGAAGCTAGGTTAAGAAGTGAGGTGATGATTAGTGAGCAGCAGTATGGGTCCATGCCAAGAAAGAGCACCACAGATGCAATGTTTGCTCTGAGGATGTTGATGGAGAAGTTTAGAGAAGGCCAGGGTGCCTCGAGAGGAGCTGTGGTATTGTATGAGGAAGTCGGGAGTGGCAGAGAAGTACGTAAGAGTTGTACAGGATATGTACGAGGGAAGTGTGACAGTGGTGAGGTCTGCGGTAGGAGTGACGGATGCATTCAAGTTGGAGGTGGTATTACATCAGGGATCGGCTCTGAGCCCTTTCTTATTTGCAATGGTGATGGACAGGTTGACAGACGAGATTAGACAGGTGTCCCCATGGGCTATAATGTTTGCTGATGACAATGTGATCTGTAGCAATAGTAGGGAGCAGGTTGAGGAGAGGTGGAGATATGCTCTAGAGAGGAGAGGAATGAAGGTCAATAGGATCAAGACAGAATACATGTGTGTAAATGAGAGGGAGGTCAGTGGACTGGTGAGGATGCAGGGAGTAGAGTTGGCGAAGGTGGATGAGTTTAAATACTTGGGATCAACAGTACAGAGTAATGGGGATTGTGGAAGAGAGGTGAAAAAGAGAGTGCAGGCAGGGTGGAATGGGTGGAGAAGAGTGTCAGGAGTAATTTGTGACAGACGGGTATAGGCAAGAGTGAAAGGGAAGGTCTACAGGACAGTAGTGAGACCAGCTATGTTATATGTGTTGGGGATGGTGGCACTGACCAAAAAAGCAGAAGACAGAGCTGGAGGTAGCAGAGTTAAAGATGCTAAGATTTGCACTGGGTGTGACGAGGATGGATAGGATTAGAAATGAGTACATTAGAGGGTCAGCTGAAGTTGGATGGTTGGGAGACAAAGTCAGAGAGGCGAGATTGCGTTAGTTTGGACATGTGCAGAGGAGAGATGCTGCATATACTGGGAAAAGGATGCTAAGGATGGAGCTGCCAGGGAAGAGGAAAAGAGGAAGGCCTAAGCAAAGGTTTATGGATGTGGTGAGAGAAGACATGCAGGTATTGGTTGTAACAGAGCAAGATGCAGAGGACAGAAAGATATGGAAGAAGATGATCCGCTGTGGCAACCCCTAACGGGAGCAGCCGAAAGAAGAAGAAGAAGTTTAGTTGTTTATGTTTGAACATTTTTGTGTAGGCTACTGAAGCTTGAATAACTTCAGTGGCATTTCTTCTCCTTATTTGACAATACTTATAAATTCCAGAATTTCACAAGCCTGACCTGTAATATCTGACTCCAAAATGGATACATGCCACTTTAACAAAGTTTTTTCCCTGATGCATACCATATTGTTGAATGAATGCCCGTGTTTTTGAATGAGTGAGTTTCATAACCAAAATGGTAAAGGTGCTGCCTTATCTGACAATTCATGAATGTAAACAAAAATCCAACTCATGGCACACATCCAATATGTAGTGCTATGCAATAACTCCATACTGTGATGTGAATGTGTGTTTACATAGTGTCAAAACAATCCTTTTATCCTGACGTATTGTTTAAAAGAAATGACCTGAAAGACCTGCTTTATGTAACTGTAAACAGGAGGCAGTGACCATGGCATATGTAGCTAAAGCCTGCAAGTATGAAGGCCACTGACGTCAGACTATGACATGTAAGTCCAAAGGCTGAGAACAAAAGTACCATTAAACACAGACAAAACATTAGGATTGCTTATTAGTTATATTATTATTATTATATTAGTTATATTATTACTTATTAGATTACTATTAGTTTGTAATCATCAAAATGCATGTTACATTTAAATAATCCATTAAGTTTTGTTATTATTTGCTTAATAGATTGTGGTAAGGGTCCTGATGAATCTTTATTCTTTCAATATTATGCTATTGAGGGTTTAAATATACTGTATATGTGGTACTCCTGTGTGTGACAGCATGAAGTTTAAAGTGAAGGCAAACTGGCTGGTTTGAAATTTTGACTGACTGCTCTGTGATGCCCCATGTCAGTAGCCCATGGCATTGTCCTTAGTTGGGGCATCTAGTAGTTCATAGACTGATGATGGACCAGTAGCAAGTGATGAGACCAATGAGATTTAAAATTTGTGAAAAAGAGCATAGTGCTTTTTTCCAACAAATAATTAAAGTGTCCACTGTGCTTAATAAAATTAATGTCTTCAGAGGAATAAATAAACATCAAACTATTCCAGTAAAAGCACAAAAGCAGTCACTTTCAGATAGATTAAGTAAAATCAATGCCTTAAAGTAAAGCAAATAAAAAAACTCTAGTCCCCTTGGAAGTACAGATACTGACATGGGGCATCAGACATAGTTCAGCTCCTCTCAAGAGTTCCGGGCAGATCCTGCATACCAGTGTTGCCAAAACTCACAAGATAAACAAGCAACTTCATCCCTGAAAACAAGCCCAAAATATGCTCATTGCGCATAGTAAGATGTAAAAATTGAGCCCAAAAATAAGCCCAATATACAAGACCAGTTAGTAATTTTCTACATGTATACAGTGTCACACACGTGCAAATAGGAGGCAGCCAACGGGCTTGAAAGATGGTAATTACATGCTGAACCGGGGGTGGCAGTTATCACTAATCCTTTCTCTCTTTCCCCTGCAGACCACCCAAGGGAAATCCCACCTGAAATTGGTGACATCACTTCCAGTTTCAGCCCTAATGATGTCACTTCCTCCAACACATCTATATAAATGCCATCTTGTCACAATTAGAGTAGTTCTGTTTTGACCTCAGTCTGAAAGACTTGTGATTGCTGACATTTTTGAATTTTACTCAAGTATATGGAGTGGCTACCCCAAACCTTTTTCTGTTTCTCTCTTGTCTTTTCACAACAGTTTGTCCTTTGTTTGTCATATTATGAGTGTTTCTTGCAAATATGTATTCAACAATAATTGAAACACAAGAGGCATGGTGGTAACTTTTAAATTTATAATTTTTCTTTCTTAGTGTCTCTTTTTTGGCAGAATTCAGAAATCAGTAAATAAGTAATGTCTTGCAATAAAATAAATATGACCTTTTGTGGCACATTTTACACAAATTCATAGATACCAAATTCATAAATATTACAACATAAAGAAAATATTTGAGAGAGAGAAAGAGAGATGTAATATGTTATATACAGTATCTGCATAACAAAAACTAATACACCTTTAGCCACTCATTCAAAGTCAAATTTGGCCAAAAATTACATTTAAATTAAGTAATTTTGCCAGAAGATTCCTTAGAATATGAATCTCAATGTGTACAATATCTGCTTTAGGCTCAGTGTTTAGACTTGGAATTATCTTGGAGTCTGACTCCTCTTATATCTTCTCGGAATATGTTTTTAAGAAAAAATAAATTAGCACATCAAACATATAAACAAAATAATTCTGATTGCAGAAAATGCTGTGATACATTTACAGTAATATTTAGACCTACCTTAACAAGGTTCATCATGGTTGTCATTCTCCTCTTGTTTTGTTGAAATGATGCATCCCTGCATTGAACTTCTTGAGCATCTCATTACCGGGTTTGATGTCTTTACTGCAGATCCATGTGTGTCTTGGGCCATATTTGATGTGAAGGATTCTACTAAGAGTTTCCTGTTCCATACAGCTGCATAGCTTGGATTTAAGCAAGGTTCATCTGAGAGAAGACCCTGATAGCGGCTGTGGCAGACGACCAGGGACCTTGCCCCACTGGGACGCCTGGAGCAGGGAAGAACCGGGAGAGAGGCAATATCTCTCCTGGGTGTAAGAGGGCAGCCCCCCTGAAATCCATCAAGGACCACGGATACAAAGCTGGGAAGCTCAACCCTGTGGGGATCCATGGCCAACCCCAGGGGGTGCCTGGATGGTTTCCGAGCCCTGGAGGACAGCACTTCTGCCACACCAGGAAGTGCTGCTGGAAAACCATCTCAGAGCATCTGGAGCACATCCGGGGAGTTATAAAAGGGGCCGCTTCACTCCATTCGGAGAGCCGGAGTCGGAAGGAGGAAGACGAAGCTTGCAAGAGAGGAATGGAGGTGGCCGAAGACAGGAAAAGGACTGAGTAGTTGTGTGTGAGTTGGTGGAACCGAATCTGAAATAGTTGTAAATATACCGTGTGTTGTGGACATCTGGGGCCTCATGTATAAACGGTGCGTACGCACAGAAATGTTGCGTACGAACCTTTCCACGCTCAAATCGCGATGTATAAAACCTAAACTTGGCGTAAAGCCACGCACATTTCCACGGTAACTCATTCCTTGGCGTACGCAATTTATCCGCCCGGTTTTGCAGACTGGCGGCACCCAGTGTCAAAGCAGTGCTACTGTTCCTGTGTGATCACCCTTTCTTTCTTAAATCCACATTCCTGGCGCGGCTTTATAAATACACTGAAATTAACTGCATATTGTTTATTAGTGTAATGCATCTGATTGTAATTAACCTGTAGCAATATAATGGTCCAGGGAATAGCCATAGTATTCCAAATACCATAACTGCTTTAGCGTTGTAACTCTCACTGCATCTTCTTTCAACTGATCCCGTTAAGGGTTGCCACGGCAGATCATCTTTTTCCACATTACTCTCACTGCACCACTCGGAGTATTGATATCACTGTATCTGAGTGGGAAATCGCAGCAGCAGCTGATTGGAAAGAGAATTATCGGTACACAGTATGAAGCAGATGCTGCCTGAGCCACAGCAAACGCTTTAGTCCCTGTACGGACTTCGCGGTTTAGAAACAGTTTCATCCCAAGAACTCTAAAGGCACTAAATCAGTCCATCAAGTGCTCCTTGTAGAACTGTTTGTACTTATAAGTACAATTACCCCACTGTAAACTTGCACTACAGTTATAATATTGCACAACCTGTGCCACTTTATAAAGCGCGTATTTACATGTGATGACGGTATTCATTTCTAAGACGAAATGCAGCAAAACGTTGATTATATTATACAGATAAAACTTTAACTTCATTTAAATAATCTGTATTGTTAATAATTAAACATGTGAGGACACGGTGCCGCAGCGCTAGCTAGTTCAGTAATTGTTCCTGCATTGCGCTGTATTCTTGCTGGTGCTGACGCGACACTGGAAAGATAGACGGATATAATAATTAAACACGTACTACTAAGATATTTCAATGTTCCTTAAAAGTTTTGAAGAATCGAAGTTCTAAGCTTACAGATGGCTTCACGTCTATTACATAGCTTATTGTGTGGCGATTGAGTTTTTGGAGGTTAGTACGTTTGAAAGAGACAGTACTGCTGTGATAAATTATTTCATTGAAGGTTGCGCATGACGCAGCAAGCCTCTTGCGTGAGACATGAACAAGCACTGCGCCACCGTGTTCCCATGTTTAATAACATGCTTTCATTCCTATCATCATGAAAAAGATATCACGTATACATCTCAGTATTTTAATTATTCAGAGAGCTGTAATATCACGAATGTAATGGATTATGTGTCCTGTCGGAGAAAGAGAAAGCCCGTTTAAAAAGCAGGTAGTGATTCATACACATAGAGCGCATAGAAGATCAAATACAGAACAAAGCATTTAACATGCCACTTTAGTTACAATGGGATTTGAGAAACTAGTAAATTAAACGATTTTAAGATGAAGTTTATGATGTTCTACTTTAATGGCAAAATAAACTACGTGATTAAAGTGGAAATTTCGAGATTAAAGTTGACATTTCGTGCTTTTTTCCCCACTGTATGCCTTTTTTTTTGTCTGTACCCTAATAAGCTTTCATATGACACTCAGACGGTGGGCTACGACTCGCTTTTTCACGGCGACTTTGATATGTGATTTCTTTTTTATTTCGGGCACTGTGCGACTTTGTGAAGTTGAGCCTTCGAGTTTCTCCGACACTCTGTCACTCGATCAGCTTCCTTTTGTTGATTATACCACTGTTTAAACCAACAAATAGTACGTTTTTCCTTTGTCTCCACTTGGTATTCGCTGAAATTCTTATATTTTCTCCCATGCTTTTCCCATTGTCTTTTCACAGAAGGCTATTTATATTGATTTGCATATTCAAAGAGGCGTAATTCTGGGAGGAGTTGGGGCGGGACAGAAGGCGCGTGCACGTGCGTTACTTTTCACGCTAATCGGGATTTATGTAGTGGAAGAACGTGGAATTTTGCGTGCGCACAGATTCCTGCATCTGGATTTTTCTGTGCGTACGCACAATCCCGCTTTTGTGCTTACGCCATATTATAGTGTGAGTTCTACGCACGCCGTTATACATGAGGCCCCTGGTGTTGTGTTTGTCTGTGGCCGGGCTATCTGTTACATGGCACAAGTGTAATGAGGGTTTCACCTGGGTTTATGAATTGGTATATCTTGGCAATTTTTGTGCACCTTAAAGCACTATATGAAAACCAATTATGACAGTGTAAAATCATTCTATGTTCCTTTGTAGTATTTCCACAGCCTTACCGATACATAGCTGAATTGAATGGCAACAATATTTCACAAGCTGCAGATTTTAATTCTGTCCTCTCAAATGTGTGTATACAGAGTTGTTCATTTCAACTATCACACTGCATCCATCCGTACCAAGCCGTACACTCTGGGAAAAGTGGTCAGTGTGGATGCTATGGCTTCAGCTGTTTACCCTTCAAGGTTGATCAGTCCAAGAAATGTAAACATTATCTTCTTCAGACATTTGTTGTAGACTGTACTAGCATACAAAAATGTTCAGCTGCTTTAAAGTAGCAACATGTGTAGTTTCATCTGTTACGTTTGAGAGTCACCAATGTCTTTCAGAAGGTCTTTAAGCATACATTGAGAAATTTCATAGTTAATGAGGGCAGAGTATTTGGTTTTGTGCAGGTGCACATCCTTTTCAGAAACTGAGCAAGCGACATCCCCAAGGTGATCCCTTGAGTTAACAGAAGTATGACAGGCTCAACATAGCCAGTTAGCTGTAGCTCTGTCTTGGGCACAGAATCGGATTTTGACTCAGCAGAACATGTAAAACCCATGTCATTATAACATGTATTATAAAAATATTTTTGATTATTATTGTTATTTGTTTTAGTTTTTCTGTTGCTGAATGTTGGGTTAAATCAAAATAATGAGCCCTTGGTTCACATTTACAAAACGCGGCCTTGTGTTCATCACCTACAATTGGACAAACCTACTCCTTAAGGTCTGTGTCCTTCTTCCAGTCAGAGTTTTATTGTTTTACCTGTTTTGGCCACTTTGTTAGAGGCTTTGGATGTAGTTTCATTACTATAGTTTTTTTTGGATGCAAGCTCTGTTACCAATTAGTTTTGTGAAAAGAATTGTTCGACATCGACTAAAATGACTTCAGTGGTTCTTTGGTGGATTCCTCATGTTTTTAGAGGCAGGCTAGTTTCCAAGTGTGCCTGGGAAAATGTGATGATGATGTTGTTATTGTGTTCACCATTACAATGTCTGAGTGCTGTGAGATTGACGGAGTAGGTTGGACATTGCATACAGTTTACATGTTACATCAGAACACAGGAAAAAAAATATTTTTAGTGCCAATACACAAGCAAAAAAGCCCAAAAACCAAAACCTCAAAATAAAAACTCAATAAAATTATAAATGACTTGGAGAAAAGTGAAAGCCGAAAGTTGCTTATAATAAGCAGACTTCATGGTTTCCAACATCTTTTTTTCTGCCATGTCCCTTGCCTGCACACTCAGCCCACCAGCTCAGAGACAACGTAATACGTACTCAATTGCACTAACCTAGTGAACTGAGCCAAGCCAGAATCCTTACCAAGGCTCACCAACAACCAAGTACATAGGCCAATGGATATAAGCAGATGTAAGTTCTGCTCTTTTAAGTGTTTGATAATCTCTTTCTCTGTCTCTCTTGTTTTCTCATCCTTTTCTCAGGAAAACTCCAATCACCAACAGCATGTCTCTCCCAGGTTTGTCTGGCCCCACCAGGACTATTTACAACAAAAATGTCAGTGGATATTACATATAATATGCACTGAGAGGAAGTTCAGCAGAGGGTACATTAAACAATTGTATCAACTTTTCTACAAAACACACTTTTGCTTCAGATTACTCGACCAACCATCTAAAATTACTTCTTAACCCAATTTGCAGGTTTGATGCCTACACTGTATTCATTCTCCATTGTGAGGATTTTCTTGCCAATGTAATAGTGAGGCATCAAAAATCTGTGTGTGAAAAAATAGACTTAGAGGAGATCTTGAATATGTTAATTGTAAAAAAGATATAGAAATAACATTATAATGTGGGTGCATATACAGTATGTTAAATTTTGGAGGAGCAAAATAAAAATTCAGGCACTGGAATTTACACTACAAGGCTGCTGTTTCAGTCCTATCCATTTACTCCCATCAAGTCACTTAATCTGCTCGACTCCCAATTCTAAAACATTTTCACTGGTAGATGCAGAATAGGGTGTCGATTGTCACCCTGGTGGCAAAGGCAGATTGCTACTAAATATATTTTTTAGAATCCTGCAGAAGAGCCTGGTCCTTTCAGAGCAAAGTGATTGATGATGTTGCAGGGATGCCTGAGAACACCACGAGGAACTTTAGGAGTACATCGCTAGGAGATTTACAAGGCCAGGGCCAGCCCTAGAAATAACTGTCATATTGAATCACAGATAATTCAGAGCCAGATCTGAAAATGGCTTTCTTGTCCCTTCTAGATGGGCTTGGAATAGAGAAAGGAGTCTGACGCAAGGACTTGTCTGGTGGGAAAAAGAGAGGCCAGTGACATTTCAGAGAGAAGTGAGATAGGTGACAATGAGAATGATTTAATTCTTGGAGTGAGAATGTGGAACGACCACCAAATGAGTTAGCTTAGGTTTTTTTTATTATGTCACTCTTATATGTTCTGTTACTCCTTCCCTTACATCTACTCATGCATATTTATTTGTCTTGATAAATAAATCACCTTCTTTCATCCAAGCCTCCCTGGTATTTTTCTGGGTCTGAGCTAATTCGCAAGCACCCCCAAACTCACAACATGTAAACATGTATGCTGATAAGGGCAATGATATATTGTGCACTATAGAAAGATGACAAATATTGTTTATTTGTAAATTAAGTCAGATGCTGAAAAGAATACTTCAGCGCTAAAGATGGGTTAGAGACTTAAGTTCTGGATGCACTTTTGCTTTGCTTGTACTGTACGCTAGCCATTTTCTTTGACTTTACTACAGAATCAATTATTTTTGTAATTCATATGATAAGTAAATCATAAAAAACTGAAATAGCACTTAATTTGGTTCAGTGGTATCTAGTCACACTGTGACTATGAGGAATTGTAAGCAATATTTTGATACTGTGGGTTGGAAGAATTAATAGTGTATTGATTTTAATTAGACAATCAATTAACCAATTAGATCATTGACTAGTTAGTTAATTAATTAATATATTCAGCTTGCCCTTTCTAGTTCTAATAAACAGACTTAGGTAAGCGACTGCTTCAGTATTATGCTGAAGCTCGAAACACTGTTGTTTGCTATTTATGCAAATCTTTGAAAAATCATTTCTCTATCTGGTGATCTTGTAGAAGATAACAATTATACATGACATGACTGTTAATTAACTATTTACAGTTCTAATATGTTCTAAAAAAAGTTGAAATGATATCTGTACATTAAGGAAATATTTACTGTACATTTTTAATCTTCCTTCAAACAAGGATCTTAGTCATGTGGTATTATCTGTGATCATAATAATAATAATAAGAAGACATTCCTCAACTCACACTAGATACATTGGTTTCTCCGTGCTGTGTCCTATGTAACGTCTTATAAAAAAGCAAGACTCTTATGTGCACCCCACTAATGCTGTCTTAAAAGAGTTTAGGTGCCAAGATTCTTATTTTAAAGTGAGTCTTCTTCTCCCAGATTAGTTTACTTGATATCCAGAGCCTAAATGAGTTGGCCGTAGAGCCAGAGAGTCCCCTGGAAGTTCATAGGAATTTCAAGGAGTGCCCTCCCTTAATTAGGGAGGGAGAGGGATGGTTGGCTTTCGGATAAAACAAGGTTGGCAGTGCTTGGCATCTCCATTTCTCTCAAGTCTCTTATTGTGAAAGGGAAAACTTTGTCTTCCAATGAAAGCCTTCTGAAAAGGCAGTGCCCTGTGCTGCAAATAGGTTGGCTGGAATCCACAATTCTGGACAATCTGGAAATACGTGACACCAACCTCTGTACAGTACTGTCACTATGATGAAGTCATGCATTTCTGGCTGTCCCAGCACAGCAGCCTGGTTAGCACCCACTAACAAAGGACCACAAACTGCAACTATGCAACAACAAAAAGAAATAAAATGTTAAAAAAAATACAGTCAAACCAAAAATAAAAATAAATGACAAAAATGAATGGAAGGAAAATGTCCTAAAACAGAACAATATCACACAAAAAGAAACAAAGAGTAATGAACAATATAAATAAAAAACAAAACATAATCTAAATTAAAAACTCTTACTTGTTCTTAGATTGCAAGAAATCATAACCATAATAAACCTTTGCATTAATATTGCACACCAAAGTTTTAAAAGAGTTACCCACAATTTTGAACAATGTTTTCCCAGAACACCTCTAGTTTAAATACAGTTGCACAAATGATATCACATGATGCCATTTCTGGGACATACCCCCAGACAAGTGGCCATCGCATTGTGGCAACGGGCCCTAAAAATGGTGGCGCCCCAAAAAAAAATTCAAATGGTATCACAATGAAACAAGTCCAAATTTAAACTGTACATAGAAAATTAACATATAAATAAATTCTCTAGATTTTAAAATAAAAACAAAATAGCCAAAGGAAAAGTAACTACAATATTAAAAAAAATTAACAACAGGTCATAACTCTCATAGACAGGAGCCAGAATAATGATGAAAAGGGGTTGAAGCCTCTAAAAAGTGCCACAAAAGCAGGTCAGTATTTCCACTGGCCTGTCCAAACCAACCAGCCCCCAACCACTAGCAGCTGGCTTCATCCACAGTAGACCCCAATATGGGAAAACTGGCCTTTTAAGTTCAAAATGTCTTACATGTTCCAAAATATCCTTAGGTATCTCATAAGTGACAAAAACTGTGAAAAAAACTCTGGCTTGATGATACAAATCCAAATAAAGAGTCTTTATCGATAAAAAATGTATTAAAAAAGAAAAAAAATAGCAAATGCTCAAAAGAGCAAAAAGGATGTACCTAAAAGGCAATTTGAAGCAAACAAGTCCGAAAAACACAAGCCATAAGCAAAATCCAGTGACAGAACAGGAACTGTCAGAAAACCAGCAAATACTTAGACAAAAGACTCCCAACACACTCAGTGCACCACCACCTGAGATCCTCTTCTCTGAGTCTTTTTTTTTTAATTTTATTGATTTTATTGTAATCATTCCATACAAATAGATAACTTTTTACAAAAATAGGATTGAAAACAAATCAACCCCCACACATGAAAATGAGAGCATGCCCAAAAGAGTAAAACTTAAAGCTAATAAAAATAAGTAAATTGATAAGTTTAATAGGCGGATAAAGATAAATGGAGAAGAAAAAGAAATGGGAAGAGAATCTACTTCCTCATTGCTTTAAGAGCTTAATCTAAATGTGATTGAATAGATCCTGCCAGGTTTTGAAAAAGTTCTGCACAGATCCTCTAAGTGAGAATTAGATTTTTTCCAATTTCAAATACGGTAATATAAAACATCAGTTACCCACTGACTTAAAAGAGGACAGTTAGGATTCTTCCAGTTTAGCAAAATAAGTCTACGTGCCAATAGTGTAGTAAAGGCAATTACAGTTTGTTTGTCCTTCTCCACTTTAAGCCCATCTGGAAGGACACCACACACAGCTGTTATTGGGTTAGGAGGGATTGTGACACCAAGGCTGTCTGAAAGGCATTTAAAGATTTTGGTCCAGAATGATGTTAATTTGGCACAGGCCCAAAACATGTGACCCAGTGAGGCAGGAACTTGATTGCTGCGTTCTCAGGTTGGATCTTGTCCTGGAAACATTTTGGACAGTTTTAAGCGTGACAGATGTGCTCAATATATATTTTTGAGTTGAATAATTGTATGCTTTGCACATATGGAGCTCGAGTGAATTCTCTGAATTGCTACCTTCCACTCCTTTTCTGATATGTTGAGTGAGAGATCCTTTTCCCATTGTCCTCTTGGATCTTTGAAAGGGAGGGAGTGTAAAATGGTTTTATATAGTATATTGCAGAAATGCTGTCTGAGTCCTCGAAACTGAGCAATTTTTTTACAGCATAGAGGAAGGCAGGAGATGAGGAAAATTGAGCAGATTCTGTTTAACAAAGTTTCTAATTTGAAGATAGTGAAAGAAATGTGTTGCTGGAAAGTTAAATTTGGAATGTAATTGTTTGCAAGATGCAAAGACGTTGTCTATGTACAGATCTCTAAGTGATTTAATCCCAAATGTTTTCCAGATATTAAAAACTGCATATGTTTTCGAGGGTTGAAAAAGATGGTTCTTGTGCAGAGGTGCCACAGATAAAAGCTTCTCTATCTTGAGCATGGGAAAGGTGCTATATAAATAAAATGTGTTATTATTTTATTATTATTATCTTAAAATGCTTCCTACATTGGTTCCATATTCTGAGTGAGTGAAGCACAATTGGGTTGTTAGTATATTGGTGATAACTTGCATTTATAGGGGCACAAAGCAGGGAATATAAAGAAGTACTGCCAGATATTATTTCTATTGCGGACCAAGCCTGTGTATGTTCATCTATTTGTGTCCATGTCCAGGTTTTTATAGCTTGTAAGTTTGCTGCCCAGAAATAAAACTGAAAGTTAGGTAGAGCCATGCCACCTTCTGTCTTAGGTCTTTGTAGAGTCGCTCTTTGGAAACATGGATGTTTTAAATTCCAAATAAATGAGGTTATGGTTGAATCTAATTGCTTAAAAAAATGATTTATTGATGTATACATATTGGAATGTTTTGAAATGAAAAGAGAAGCTTAGGAAGGATATTCATCTTAACAACGTTAATTCTACCAGCTAGAATGAGATGAAGGGTTGACCATCTATGCAAGTCTTGCTGAATTTTTTCCATACAGATGGTGAAATTTTGTTGATAAAGCGTTATGTTTACTTGTGATGTTTACCTCTAGGTATTTAAACTGACCTGCAATGATAAAAGGGAAGGTGTCCAATCTAATATTGTGTGCTTGAGGATTCACTGGGAAGAGCACACTTTTATTCAAATTAATTCTGAGACCAGAAATATTTGAAAATTCTGTAAGTGATGTTAGGACTGCAGGCACAGTGTTTTGTGTGTCTGATATAAACAGTACCATATCGTCTGCATACTGTATAAAGAAATGTTTTGTTCACGTCATTCTCTGATAATCCCCTTTATCTGATAAGCATTTTGATAGTGAACTGCCAGTGGCTCAATGGCAATTGCAAAAAGTAGTGGTGACAAGGGGCATCCTTGTCTGGTACCACATTCTAGTTTAAAGTACAGTAATCCCTCCTCCATCGCGGGGGTTGCGTTCCAGAGCCACCCGCGAAATAAGAAAATCCGCGAAGTAGAAACCATATGTTTATATGGTTATTTTTATATTGTCATGCTTGGGTCACAGATTTGCGCAGAAACACAGGAGGTTGTAGAGAGACAGGAACGTTATTCAAACACTGCAAACAAACATTTGTCTCTTTTTCAAAAGTTTAAACTGTGCTCCATGACAAGACAGAGATGACAGTTCTGTCTCACAATTAAAAGAATGCAAACATATCTTCCTCTTCAAAGGAGTGCGTGTCAGGAGCACAGAATGTCACATAGATAGAGAAAACAATCTGTAGCAAACAAATCAATAGGGCTGTTTGGCTTAAGTATGCGAAGCACCGCGGCACAAAGCTGTTGAAGGCGGCAGCTCACACCCCCTCCGTCAGGAGCAGGGGGAGAGAGAGAGAGATAGAGAGAGACAGAGTTTGTTTTTCAGTCAAAAATCAATACGTGCCCTTCGAGCTTTTGTGCAGCATGTCGTTTCAGGAAGCAGCTGCACAAAAGATAGCAACGTGAAGATAATCTTTCAGCATTTTTAGACGTGCGTCCGTATCGTCTAGGTGTGCGAACAGCCCCCCTGCTCAATCCCCATACGTCAGGATCAGAGAAAGTCAGCGCAAGAGAAAGAGAAAAGTAAGCAATCTAGCTTCTCAGCCATCTGCCAATAGCGTCCCTTGTATGAAATCAACTGGGCAAACCAACTGAGGAAGCATGTACCAGAAATTAAAAGACCCATTGTCCGCAGAAATCCGCGAACCAGCAAAAAATCCGCGATATATATTTAAATATGCTTACAATAAAATCCGCGATGGAGTGAAGCTGCGAAAGGCGAAGCGCGATATAGCGAGGGATCACTGTAGTCTGAATTAATGTTGTTAATACAAACTCAAGCTTCTAGATTGGTATATAGTAGTTTGATCCATGAACAAATGTTTGGGCCAAACCCAAATTTCTCTAATGTAGTGAAAAGGTAGTTCCATTCAATCATATCAAATTCTTTTTCTTCATCCAACGATAATAATATCTCTGGGGTGTTTGACTTTGCTTGTGAATATACTACACTAGCAAAATACCTGCGCTTCGCAGCGGAGAAGTAGTGTGTTAAAGAGGTTATGAAAAAGTAAAGGAAACATTTTAAAAATAACGTAACATGATTGTCAATGTAATTGTGTTGTCATTGTTATGAGTGTTGCTGTCATATATATATATATATATATATATA
Organism: Erpetoichthys calabaricus; assembly: GCF_900747795.2. Classification (NCBI taxonomy): domain Eukaryota; kingdom Metazoa; phylum Chordata; class Cladistia; order Polypteriformes; family Polypteridae; genus Erpetoichthys; species Erpetoichthys calabaricus. The sequence goes on from NC_041399.2 coordinate 138,171,784, forward strand.
TACATACATATACACATATATTATATATATATATATGTATATATATATATGTATTATCTTCTATACTAATAAAAGGCAAAGCCCTCACTGACTGACTGACTGACTCACTGACTGACTGACTCACTCATCACTAATTCTCCAACTTCCCGTGTAGGTAGAAGGCTGAAATTTGGCAGGCTCATTCCTTACTGCTTACTTACAAAAATTAGGCAGGTTTCATTTCGAAATTCAAAGCGTAATGGTCATAACTGGAACATATTTTTTGTCCATACACTGTAATGGAGGAGGCGGAGTCACGTATCGCGTCATCACGCCTCCTACGTAATCACGTGAACTAAAAACAAGGAAGAGATTTACAGCACGAGTCGCACGCGGGAACGAAGGTAAATGACGTTAATTTTTGACTGTTTTTTAATACTGTGTAAGCATACATATTAACACATGTGCAATTAAACGTGTGCATTTACGGGGTGATTTCTCAGGCTTAAAAGCTCACCTTTTATCAAACGCGGGAACAAAGGTAACTGACGTTGTTCACTGTCTTTTAATATTGTGTAACCATACATATTAACACATGTCCAATTAAACGTGTGCATTTACGGGGTCATTTCTCAGGCTTAAAAGCTCGCCTTTTACTAAAAAGGTAAATGCAAAACTATTTTCAATCAGTTTATTGAAACGCTCCCGTTAAGGATTGCAATAACATATTCGCGAGATAAAAGAACGAAGTAGGGGGAAATGGAGGAAGAGCCGCAAACAGCGAAGAGCAAAAAATTAATTAAACAATTGAGAACGGAGCGAGTTAAGCATACAAGCATGTTCATAAGGGAAACAAAGCACGGTGTAAAACGTAAGTTTAAATTAAGTTTATACAAACGCTCCCGCTGCGGATTGCAATAACATATTCGCGAGATAAAAGTTTAATGAGAAGACACGAGGTATAAACGAACCACACGCCGTGGCGCAACGTTAGGGGCAACAGTTTCAACCATTCTATGATCTGCTTCTCGCAACTGAAAGACGGCACATGGCGGATGTTAGCCGACTTGCTGACTGCAACGTTAG